>NC_056728.1:1714272404-1714282404 GCF_019279795.1 Protopterus annectens
GTGTAACATTTTTTGAATACTTGAAGTGTTTGCATGGTTTAGTGATGTCATTGACTTCAGTGCATTGTCTTCTGGTTTGCTATACACGTTGCTTTCTATCTAAAATATTGATTATGAAGTCAGGTGAAATGGGATAAAAAGAGAGGGAGTGTTTTGTTATTTTATTTACTTATCTATATCTGTTTTTATGACCTTAAAGTTGATGTATATAACTTGCATCTTTCAGGTTATTCCATTTATACATGACTGGTCTTGCATGGATATGAGGGCCCCCTAAAAATAGTGAACATTCCATCCTGAGTGCACAAAAACACATTCAGAAGATTGAGAATAGACTTTTGTTTATAATTTGTGTTTAATTTGAGGAACGGCAAGACCGCTGCATCTCCCAAGTGTGGGCTGTGCTTCTATATCTTCCATATTCTATTTTGTTTAAAGCTAAATGGGCATTCCTATGGTTAATATCTATGCTATATACGCCTCTTAAACATTAAATTTGGTTATTTAGCTGCTCAAGTTAATTTGTTGATTAGTGTACATAAAATGCATGCAATACTGAGAAGTATTGCTCCCAGCAGAAGGAAGAGCATTCAGGAAGTGCTAAGGCCAGTGACACTGTTCCTGGTGTAGCTAAAGTACTACACAATGAGTGTTACTGTTTTTCAGAGCATATACATATGATTGTTCTGGTGTGAGCTGGGCTGCACCTACATATGAATGCCCAGTTTCCAAAGTTTTCCTTGAATTATGTTGCTTGTTATAATGTTACTTTCCAGAATTATGCATCTTGCTGCTGTGTGATCTGCCATGTGCTCTTTTTGTACTCTGATCATTTCTTGGCACTTCTCTCAGACCCTTTCTGTGTGCGGTATGTTTAATGGATAATGTTGCATATTTGAGAATTGATTTCCTCCTAATGTAAAACCTGATGTGGTATAATTCTGCAGTATCTTATGGAAGATACAAATGCCACTGGCTCTTGGTGTTCTGTGCCCAAAGTATTTAGACTAGTCTTCCGGACAGACACATCAAAGGGTCTGCAGCAATCCAATCAGGATGTGTTCAAGACATGATTTGCTCTCTCAGGATCTGGTATTGCTAATTTAGTTATAAACATTAAAAAAGCACATTCCTAACTGCTAGTGGCACCTGTTTTCGAATATTGCCTACATTCAAGAATGTGATGCAGACCCTGCACTATAGTCACAATGATCTACTTTCTTCCTTAAGAAAGTCCACAAAGATAACTAGAATTAGCAAACACTCATTGTGTGTTTATGCACTAAAGCAGGATTTGCTTTGGGTTTGTGAAAACTTTTGACACCTTTACACTGATCCTCAAGATGCTCTTTACACATTTGTTTTCATTTTTAGGGCTTCTCATAGCTCTGATTCACAGTACCAGCTTAGGTTTAGCTATGATACCTTATGGTGAGGTATAAGAGAGATGCACAAATGAATCCCATAAAAACAAACAGTGCATTTTTGAACTATCCATTATTGTATAATCTATGGTATTGCATGATTGTCCCTGCTTTATTACTTTTGTAACATAATATTTTACTACAATTCTTTTTTTGTATGTAGTACTCCTTTATTAACTTCACACACTACAGTTATTAAATAATCTGTGGGCTCAGAGCTGGTGCATGTATGGGATTGCCTTTTAGTTACATGTTGCATGATTATAGTAGCATTCCCAACTGGGAAATCCAGGAATGTGTACACAAGTTGGCATCATGCCAATCAACCTCTTAGCACAAGAAATCTGGACAAAGCTAAAAATAATGGGGGGGGGGGCAAAGCCCCAAAAATAGGAAAATGATTTTTACATATTGCTATTATAACCTTAGAAAGTTGCTAGAATGAAAGGTTTTATGTTAGCATGCATTTCCTGAAGGATATGAAGTCTGAAACTCAAATGTCTGTCATTATCTATTATGTTCAAACCTCAATGATTTGCCAGAAAACCACAAATTTTATGAGGAACAGACCAAAAATATGAAGCAAAAATCTGTGCAGTCAAGAGCTATGGTTGACATGCACTTTAGACTGCATCATACCACACAACTGTCCTTCATTTTGAAAAATGTCTCTGATTCTGTCTCATATTTTTGCCTGTCCCTCATATCATTTTTGATTTTATAATAAATCATTGAGGATTACAGTCAGCCAATGATTCCAGACATGAGAGTTTCATACATTTTATTGAACAGAAAATGCATGCTGATGCAAAACTTGTTCTATTAACTTTTTAAAGTGAATGAGTCAAATTTAAAAACTGCCTTTGATTTTCCCTGTTATTCTGACTTTGTCCACAGTTTTTGAGCAAAGAAGTTGAGAGGTGTGGAGCACATATACAACACATCCTACTATTTTAGTTTTGTCAACCAAGGGCACAGTTAACAGATAGAGAGATAGCTAGATAGATAGCTAGATAGATAGCTAGATAGATAGATAGATAGATAGATAGATAGATAGATAGATAGATGGATCTGCATACATATACAATCTAGAAAGTTAAGATCATTAGCAGGTGGTTTGCTACTTGAAACACTACAATTTATGTATGTATTGCCTCAGATATGCAGATTAACTTGTTACTGTAGGACATTTAGTATCTCATTTCTTTATCCCAGATTACTTACATCATGCTCACAATATTTATCAGTGCTTAACAGTAATATTATTAATAATTGTTGATACCCATTTCAATAACATTGTCCTTCCTTTCTTTTTTCTTTGATTAACCATACAATATCTCAGATATGTAACCTCTATATTGTGCTCTTTCAGGCACTCAGGATAGCATCATTTCAACCTCATTGGACTTGGCAAAGTAATCTAATGAGGATCTTGGATGTCTTCTTTCGGGGATGCCCTGGCATAAGCACCTTGATTACTTGATGGCATGGGCTGAATTTGATCATATTGCACTGTCTGGCAAAAGGTCGGGTCTGATGTCTGTTTAAGGTACGGGACTAGTTAGCGATGACCTTCTGGAAAGAAAAATGGCCATCCATCCTTCCTTGAGAGAAGAACTGACCATTTATTTGTCCTCCTGTATAGTTTCATTTGTTTTTTTTGTCAACAAAGGCTGAGAGGAAGAACTCATTAATGTTGTTACTTTTCCTGTATGTCTTTACTCATAAAGTAGCTGCTGTAGACTGTCACTTGCTTCATATTGTTCAGGTCAGCTTTTGAAACAGTGACCAGTCTTCATTTTCTTCAGTCTCATCAATTTTTTAATTTTATGTGGAAATTGTGTCTTGTGTGCTCATCTTCACAAACCTGACTCACTACATCTGGAATGTAGACTTCTGTTCACAAATAGCATTACTTTGGTAATACCTTTGCTTGTGTGAGCACGCATTTGTGTGTGTGAAAGTGTGTGCATACTGAAAACACTTGCAGTAAAGGTAATAAGTTGTAGACAGCATCTGTTTAAGAAATACAGAAGGTAATGTGACCTTGTTTTTGTCTCAGGTGTGACACATTTTGGATTAAAAACACTCTCTGGTTTCTGTTTAAAAGCAATTAATAAGGCAGAAACAATTGCCATAAAATATGTTGTTGGGGTATCCAAGTTTTGCCACATAGGCTCTTTGTTGCTTGAACGTAGGTTGTTCGGTTTGCAGAATGGCAAAATGTTATATGACACTGCTATTTAAAGTGGGTAAATGCATGTTGCTTTTCAAATGTCTTGGAGTACCTTATTCCAACAGTAAATACAATGAGGAATAAGCTGTAATCAACGTGTTATGCTTGTACGGGAAAAGAGTAGTTACCAGCTGGAAACGTCTCCTGCAGAACACATTTCATGCCAAGACAGTGGACAATATAAGGCTTTGTTTAGCAGCTTCTTGAATGACTCTAGATATTTATGCACTATATTTACTATTACCATACTTTAGCCTTGAAGCCACATCCTTAGTGGACTGCTTCACAGGCTGCTGTGTGCCCTAGTCCATAACCTTAAAAGCACATCCTTAGTGTTCCACTTCTCAGTCTCCTCGGGGTCCTTGTCCAGCTCTTTCCTCTAGGTTTATCACTCACAGTTTTTTGTTCCAGTGCATGGCTGTAACAATTGACTGCCACACTAGTTCACAAAAGACTGAAAGCCACTAAAATCATTTAACATGTAATACTGTTGAGATCAATGACAACATTTTCTTTCCTTATTATTATCACGTCTTTCTCTACCAAACAAACCTTTTACGAAAGAGACAGAATTAGGTGGACTGCCTGTTGATTGTCCAGTAGGATGCAACCACCGATAGTTGACATGTTAACCTGGGTTTAGGCTGCACATGGCAGAAGCAGGTATTAGATGCCTGATGAAGTGGGCACATAGAGCACAGAAAAATGACTAAACAAATTGTTACTGCAAAAATTAGTTTTCCATGGTTTGGTTCCCACTTTGACTTGGCACGTGTGTCAGCCCCATCTGTCAGATCCTTGCTGCAGCTCTGCAGAGACCACTCATAATAAACCTGTTATATCACATTAGCCATTAAGATGCATTCGTCATTAAGAATGTCTTGAATGGCTCTTCCATTTCTATTTGCACATATGCCTAGGTTGGGTTAAGTTTCCTGAATTATCCTGCCCATCAAGGTATAAAAACATGTTCAGTAATTGGCAGGAAATACTGCACAGTCCTTATCAATGAACTAATAGTGACTTTAAACTCTCCACAGACATGAACATATCACATAAGCATGGCACTATGGCAGTAGCACATTCATTGTACTCTGATTTGGACAACACCCAGTGCCTTCTTGTTTACTATGGGTATATGGCATAAGATGCTGCCCTAGTGTCAAGAAATTCCAGGCTTAGCACCTGCTTCTTCTATTTCAGTCTTTGCCTTTATAACATTCAGTGTTCATATGTCCTTGTTTAGCATCCACCAGTAACAAGGGACACCTTTTCATCTGTAGTCTCTAAATAAACTACCAGTATAGGTTTTCTTATCCACTATCTACTAGATAATGCTTTCAGTTCTGTATGTCATTATGCTGAAGTCCAGGTTCTGCCCTACTCCTCATATGATAGAGGCTTATTTATTGTTTTTAGCAGGAGACACATCATTCCCTAGAAATGTTTTAGTAGCAGTTCTGACTTACTGAACAATACACCTTGAAATTACTTTTCACACCCTTATGCAGGAATCATAGTCTAGGAGGCTCTGGTATCCATTTTCATGTTAAATTTAATTTCTATGACATCTGAAGGTTCTAAGTAATTCTTCTCACTTCAATGCAAGTTAAACAGTAAGTCCATCAGAACACAAAGCTCATCTTACATTTTCTGATTTCTGACCTTTTTATGTTTCCTACACAACACTTGTTTTCAAACACATTTATCAGCTTGGTGTCTTTACAGGCTGCTGAGCTCATTTGTATTTATTGAGTCTATATTACCTTTTTGAAAAATGTCTTCATCGAATGCCTCTTTGTTGACCAATAAACAGCAAACTCACAAATCTCCAAATGGCACTTGAATTCTTTCCCAGGGAAAAAAAAATCACTTGGCCAACCAAAAACCAAACAAACTTTCAAACCCTACAAAGTGTGTGTGTGTGTGGGGGGGGGCTTCACACACACACACACACACACACACACACACACACACACACACACACACACACACACACACACAAAAAATCTTTATCTAACCAGAACCACCAAACAAATGCACACCACAAACACTCTTGCCCTCTAATACAAATCCAGTTACCTGTTTTGGCAACACAAACATTGAGCAACACAACTGTTCAGTAGATATATATGTGTGTGTGTGTGTGTGTGTGTGTGTGTGTGTGTGTGTGTGTGTGTGTGTGTGTGTAAGCTAAAGCTTGAAATAGTAGTCCCAGTCCCAGTCAGATACTGTTCTGCCATGCGTATGTAGAATAAATCAAAAGCAGGACAGGGTGCCCAGATTTAGGGCAGCAGTCTGCACAGCCTCATGTAGGTATAATGGAAGAAACACAGCTACAGTACCGCAGGTATGTGCAATGAACCAGAACTGTGAAATGGTCACCACAATGCTCCATGTGTACTGCCATGTGCCCCACCCCACAAAGCAGCAAAGTGCCACAACAACACACAACTGCCAGCAACAGCGCTCACAACATACAGACAGTCACACACAGCAGCCAATCTAGCATATCCTGGGACGTGTCAGAGGAAAAATCCTATCAAGGAACAGAGCTGTGAAGGGCAGAAACAGTTTACAAACTGGAGTATGATTCACACTAAAAAACTGCAAAAACTTACTATACCATTCAGGCCGTCTCTGCCTCACCTCTGCTTCATGGAAACAGCAGGTTAGCAGTTGTACTGAATATACTGCACAGAACCTGTGCTCTGACTACTATCAGAGAGTGCACATTGTCCAATGCCTATATGCTCCATAGGTGCACTGGGTGTTCAGACTCAGAGGATCACCTGCACAGGCAAGTGTCCCATAATTGCTGGCCCACATCCACCTGTCATTTGCATGAATATCGCAGGGCATCATAGCTTGTTGACTGGATACTATCACTTTGATAGTTCAGGTGCTGTGTATTATTAGAACAGATTACTGCTACAGTAACTGAGCTAGGACAACAGGCTGAGGTCAGCATCTGTAAATGGTCTAACAATGATGTTGACACACATATTGAGTCAAATTTTCTGGATGCATTTTTCACTTTCTATCTTCCTCTTAGGTGGTCCTACATCTGTCACCTGAGATGCCAATGTGGACTCCACATCTGCTGTTTTAGAGGATGCACAGCATGAGGGTTGCCATGATTGCCAAGGGAAGGCTCCTATGGAATCAACAGCACTGCCATTACTGCACCAGGGCTTGTAACAGCAGATCAGCACAATGCATCTGACATACAGATATTGACTGTATTATAGCTTAGCAGCAGATCAAGACAATGGCCACTGTCACATCTGGTCCATGATGTGTGGATGACTCTAGGCATCAATGAGCAAATGTGAAGGGTTTTGATCTGGGCATGTTCTGCAGCTCCCTACACTGATATAGAGATGACTGACATGGTACGTGGCCTATAGAAGGATGTTTCCCAGCCTTGCCAGTACTGCTGGAAGACGATGGAATTCAGGGGCAATGTCGTGATTGAACTCACACAGCCTATAGTGACACATTGTTGTGTGCATAACCACCTCCGAGTGGATGCTAGCTAGAGCCACCATCAGCACCCTGTATTCCATTGTTGCTTGTAGTTGGCGTGTGTGTGTGTGTGTGTGTGTGTGTGTGTGTGTGTGTGTGTGTGTGTGTGTGTGTGTGTGTGTGTGTACTTGTGGTGGCTGAATAAGAGAACCACCACAGGAAACAAAGTCTGTACCTACTTATGGTCAGGATATCACTAGACCCCACTCCCTGCCAGTAGCAGCCACAATGAAAGTGCACCTGAGGTGGGGCACCACATTTGCACACCCCATACAAGTCTTCATTCACCCATCAGAGAAGTACATTGCCATGGCACCATCACAGTGAGTACTGCATTCTCATGACCGAGGGCCTGTACATTGAAAAGCACAATAATGTGGGAAGATAGTTGTATTGGGAATTGGGGAAACACTACAGTACCGCCTGTAACATGATATTCTATAACAATATAATGACAGCTATGAATGAAAACTTGTGCTGTGATGTAATTTATATAGATTTAACTTCAGCATTGGACAGGGTCATACACAAAACACTGATCAATAAATTAGTACAGCTAGGTATTGATGTACTCTTGATAAGATGGATAGCTGCATGGCTTACAAATGGGATACGGCAAGTATCATACAGCAACTGGACAGGTGAAATCCTTGGTTACAGTCAGGGTGTCCCATAGGGCTCTATCCTACTTGTTTAGGTTGTATCTTTCAGACCTAACTTTTTCATCTGAGTTGTTCTACAGTCTATATGCAGAGGACCTGAAACTGGGTAAACTGATTACATGTGTTATAGATAGGGCATATCTGCAAAAAAAACTTGAGTAAATTGATCATTTTGGCACAGGAGAATAATATGCTGATAAATACATCAAAAACTAAGCATATGAGATTTGGAAGACATAAACTGAAAGGTGAGTATTTACTACAGCACACAGTGATTGAAATTGTAGATTCATTTAAGGACCTGAGTATATGGGTACATCCATCTCTGAGTTTTACTAATTATATCAACCAATTGGTTAATGATAGTTATAGAACTATAGGTTTTATCAAATGATTTATAAAGTCTAGGAAATCAGAAATGGTGAAGTCATTTTTTGTTAATTACATTAGACCCAAACTTGAGTATGGAATAATAATATGGAAACCTTATAAGAAAAAAAGCATTAGTAAACCGGAAAGAGTACAGCCAGAATATACCAAGAGCATCCATGGATGTGAACATTTAAGTTATTATGAAAGACAGAAATATCTGAACTTGTACAGTGTCTCATATAGATATTTAAGAGGAGATCTTACTCAGGTAGATAGGGCATTTAGAGACAACTATCTCTAGGAATGTTTGGGGTTATCAAAACGTAGTAAAAAATCATCAGACAACCTATGTAGAAGATTCTGTGGGAATGAGAAGTGTACTAACTGGTTCTCTGAGAGAGCAGCTGATACATGGAACAGACTACCAAACTATATTAAAGCAAGCACTGGCTTAGATATGTTTAAGAACAGCTTGGACACTTATTATGGGAACAACTGTTTTGGCATATTGACAGGCTAGAAGGGCATTAATGCCCATGCTTGAAATATTTGTATGTATGTATGTATGTATGTATGTATGTACAATATAGAAGTAGCTGAAAAACATTGGAAATATGAACAGCAAAACATTATAGAGAATGATGAAGTATACATTACATGGGATTACCCATTACCAACAGTTCAAAAAATAGATGCGAGAAAAACAGATACATATAGTAGTTCATGAAAAAAAGACAAAAGTAGCATTGATCATTGAAATTGCTACACCTAGCAATTACAGTGTCTCACATACAGAGAGACACAAAGTCATAAAATATCAAGATTTGCAGGAAGAAACAAGAGCAATGTGGAAGAAATATATCCAGACAGCTCCAATAGTAGTAGTAGCAATGTGTCTCATAAAAAGGAATTTATGGTCATATTTAGATATTCTACCAATACATGTAACTCTGTATGAATTGCAGAAGGGTTCCATTCCCATCAACGTATGTATAAAATTAAACATTTGGAGAAATTAAACCAAAACACCCAGAGTGTCACACCCGCCCAGTCAAAAGGGAAAATCATCTATGACATTCATAATGCCCCTCTCTAGTGCCAAAATCTCTGTCTCAGTCACCTAGTAGCTGCATACTCCCTAGTTGCATAGACAGCCACAATTTCATATGTACATAGGTACTTCTGCAAATGATAGTGACCATGAACCTCACCACCTTCTTTCATGTGTGATGTATGCAGAGATGTCTGATGTACACTGTGCCTAGAACATGCACTGCCCAGCATAGCCTATACAAAAAATTGCATGTACATATTGTTCAATGTGACATCATACTACCAGTCAGTACATGTCAAGCCCATAGAAGTGGACTAGATATTGCTGTTTCACCTGAACCTGCCATATCCTGTGTGGACAATAATGTCCAGGCATGTATGGTGCAGTTAACAGATGCCTGTCTGTCACCGTTAGTGTCATTACTGGAGGAGGATGTACTGGAAGTTGCAATGCATCCTGCAGTTGCAGGTGTGGCAGGTCTCAGTAATGATGGTTTGACTGCTTGCTACAAAGCATGCAGCATGCTACAAACAGCTGATAGGTTATGGCAGGGGAAAACTGTAGTGTCCCAGATCTTTCTGTTTAGTGTAAATGTAATTTGTGGCGGTCAAACATGTACTCTGTGATATTCCTGGAATGGGCACAGGTAGTGATATATTGATGTTTGGCTAAGTGTTTTGGGTTGGTATGGGTGTTGTCAATTAGGGCTTTGAGGGATATTCTG
>NC_056728.1:1714602192-1714682192 GCF_019279795.1 Protopterus annectens
AATAAAATAAATGAGAGAGCCTGAAAAAGAGTGTTGTAACCCATTAATAAAGGTATAATAAGTCCTGAATAATTTATCTGCATGTACTGTTATATAAAATAAGTGAGAGAGCCTGAAAAAGAGTGTTGTAACCCATTAATAAAGGTATAATACGTCTTGAATAAGTCTTCTGCATGCACTGTAATATCAAATAAATGAGAGAGCCTCTAGAAAAGTGTGTAATGTAATTACTAAAGGTATAATTCCTGGAGTGTGTCCGTGTCACTTATTTTGAAATGTTGTTGTACTCTTGCATTATATAAATAGTACTGTTGTATTAAGCGCTGTCAACCCACAGTTGGGCAAGCCCATAGAAAGTGGATGAAGGGAGTGCCAGTGGCTGTGAAGCATATATACAGTCCTCAACTGTTGGTTAATGGCTGGCATGCACAGGTAAATCTGGCACACGAGTAGCTTGTTAATGTGTTCCCCAGAAATGTCAGTGTGCTGCTAGAAATGTAGGGGGCTGCAGAAATATAACTGATATTGTCACCTGAACACATCCAGATATGTAGATATATAAATATATAAAAAAATATATAAATACATAGCAGTAACATCTGCACCCTGGACAGTTTGTATGTCAGATACAGGTCAGGTATATAAGGAACTAGCCAAACCCATTTCACAACGTAATGGACTTTGCCTAGTGTAATAATACCTGTAGGGGATATACACCTGCAGTCAATAGGAATGTAGTGTAAACTATAAGTACATATAAGATGTTAATGGAGGTATCATTTTACACCCTACTGTATGTGCATAAACAATGCAATTCCACACATCAATGGGTATGTCTAATCTCAAAACATTTGTTGGGACATATGTCCTATTGGTTTATAAATATCTGCATTTACTTTGATGCATGTGCTCTGTTCAAATACCACAATCTTGGTGGCCTGTTGCCACCAATCAATCCTGCATGCTGTTGGAATGTCCTCTGTTGTTCTATATATGCATGTGTTATGCTTGCTGTTCAACTGTTGGAACTCTAGCGTGTTGGGTTAATGGGAATATTACTGCATGCTGTTACAACTAATTTGGAATGCTGTTGGCTGTTACCAACCCATATTGTCATTAAATCCTCCTAAACATAGAATGTATGGGAAGGCCGGTCCCAGCAGACCAACCTGTCCCACCTCAGCTGGCGATGGCACCTGGCACCAGCAGGTCCGGTGCCCAGCCTCGGACCTCCTCCTTTGTTGGCTCTATGCCACCCTTGGGTGGAAGCGCTGCAGGGGATGAGGCTCACCCCCCCCGTGCAAGCATGGCCGGAGGAAGGCCACCTATCACCCTCCAAAAGGTTCAGGCTGTGGTGTGTAGGGAGATCCAGTTTTCAGTCGCTGATCCTCTATGCCAGCTCGAGCACAGCCACCCTCTGGGCTGTGAAGGTGCAATGGTGACTGCCCATGTGTGGGGATCTCAGTTCCACTGTTGCCATCTGTGGGCTCATAGGCTTGCGATTTCCAAACATCCTTACCCGTCAGTGGTGTTCACCCACCCCATGTGTCATATTCCGCCCCTGTATGCATCTTTTTTGTCTTGTCTGTTTACCTGCCCAACCTACCTCCCCAAATATACCTACTTCCCCTACCCCACATTCCACTCTCACCTGAAAAAAAATGGGCAATCTGCTCCCACAAAATAATTACGCCCCATACATAGCTGCCCATTTTGCACACATGTCTGCTGGACAGATAAACTGAAATTTAATTGGCAGTACAACATACTTTGTTGTCCTCACCCCTCTCTCAGGGGTTGAAGGTTTCAAAATTCCCTCCAAATTCCTAGTATATGCACAGCTGTTGCTGTTAAAGAAATGGGAAGCTATGGACCTTCCCTACACCTGTCCTGCACATCCCTATCTGTTTTTCCTACTGTCTTACCCTCTTTGTGCCCCTTTTTCACCACTTTCCTATCACCCCATTTTATTTTCTTTCAAAGAAATTAGCGCGGGGGTTAGCGGGAGTAAGCACTTTTAAGCAATAGTTAGCGGGTTTGTGTGAGTGTGTGCTTGTGTGTGCTTAGCTAAGTATTGCTAAGCATCGCGCAAACCAACGCAAACCCGCTTACAACTGCTTAAAAGTGCCTTAGTCAACCTGCATGTGAGGGCCTTTGTTCTGCTCAGCAGCAAAATAAAACACCACTATCAGTCTCGAACCCTGGACCTTGGACACACTAAACTGCATGAAGTACCACTAAGCCACAGTAGATATATAGCTGGTTGTTGCTGAAATATATATATCATGCATCAGAATGAGTGAATGTAAAGGAAAGATAGGAATGCCATAACACAAAACCTGGTCTGTGGAACGTTATCAGCAGTTGTGGAATTGCATTACATGACTGTGATAACAGAACCAGCCATTCTAGCAGTAAATAATCTTACAGCAGCACTTTACAACCCCCACACAGTATCATAGCAGGACAATCCCCACCCAAATGTACAAAATACCTGTGTGTTCAGGATCCAGCAAGGATATAGGTAGGCATACTCAGTACTGAAACTGTCCAGTTTTCATGAGCATCCTGTGATAATGTCAACAAAAGAAAAAGCACAAACTGTGCAGAAGTGAGTACATTAATATCCACAGTATAGCAGTTAACAAACAGTTCATGTGCCAAATGAAAACATCTCAATAACTACGCATGTTTGGCAGCTAATTGTATAAGTAGAAAAGAAACTACATACTCCCATGTATCTTGTGTTAGCATTTGTAGGGGTGAGTACAATTCTACACTGTCAACTGTGTACTGGAAGTGGCAACATTCAGGTCTGAGTACAACATTCATATCACTGGCTACACCCCTAGCTTCAGATATAAGAAGTATACCAACCTTCTGACTTACACAACGGTGTCCACAGCAAACAAGCATGGGCCCCACTTTGGAAAGTTGAAAGGGCTACGCCTACCTGACCTAACAATTTATAACATTAGGTTGCTATGACAGTGAGTACTGCAATTACTGCACAGCAGGCTGCATGCAATTACCAAATGGTGGCCACCAATTGGTGCAGAGGCCATCACATGCACATGTGCAGATACCTATAAAAGCAGGCTGTACTTGCTATCCACACATGCAATAATTTCATTGCAGCCATGGAGAGAGAGAGAGAGTGAGAGAGAGAGTGAGAGAGAGAGAGAGAGAGAGACACAGAGACACACAGACAGACAGACAGACAGATAGACAGACACCGACAACAACAACAACAACAACAGCAACAGCAAAAAAAAATTAAGATATTAAAAAAAAAATATATATATATATATATATATATAAATTAAGATATAAATAAAAAAAATTAAAAAATAACTAAACACACAGAACGTACAAATACAAACACATACAAAGGAAAGGTATATAACAGATATGTATTTACTGGCATGTGGTAGATGTTTTTGAAG
Source organism: Protopterus annectens (assembly GCF_019279795.1). Taxonomy (NCBI): domain Eukaryota; kingdom Metazoa; phylum Chordata; order Ceratodontiformes; family Protopteridae; genus Protopterus; species Protopterus annectens. The sequence continues at coordinate 1,714,605,639 of NC_056728.1, forward strand.
AGTACTCTACATACTTTGAATCATCCATATGTGGCAGCAGTACATATCTATGCACAGATGCCCTGCATAACTGCTGCCATGGAGAAATCAGTGTGTAGCTGTGTGCAGTGGGATATGACTGTGACATATGTAGTTCAGCATTAAATGTCAAACATCTGATCCATGTTATCTGTGTTCTGTACAGTAGTGTGTACAATGGCTGTTTGGGGGAGTAGCGCATACAGTTATATAAACATGGATGTGACAGAGTAACAAATGCATGATAGTCATATTAACGTGTAGCTTAGCATTGGCAACAGCTGCACCAGGCTAGTATGCTAATCTAGCATTTGCAGCTATATATATACCTTCTAATATTACTGTGTGCTCACATGTGACACCTGTTCATGTTGCAGCAAGGCCCAACAGGTCAGCCGTGAGGTCCACGGACTTACAACAGTGTGAACCTTGTGTGTGTATGGCACACACATACAGAGAGATCTGTCTGTGTCAGATATATTAGCATCTGTACATGTGCATAGAGCAAGGGACATACTGCAACTGTTTGTGAAGGGTAGACATATATATGTTGGTGAAGGTTGTTATGTGCATATTTCTATGTAGGTTGTAGTGTGTGGCAAACAAGACAGCATACAGTGCTGGTATATGACATGTGGTGGTTAAACACGGTGGGTATGATTTGTCAGGTTTGCAGTGTTGCAGCCAGTGAGGTCTGCTAAAGCTACATGGGCTAAGAACACCTTCAATGCATTCCGCACAACACTGTGCAATATTATTACATAACAGTATACCTCGCAATCTTCGCATAATTGATATTCCCACCATGAAAAGTGGACTTTATATGTGCCTATATGTATATCTATATGTACACCAATGGATGTTTATATTTATGTGTGTGTGTGTGTGTATATATATATATATATATATATATATATATATATATATATATATATATATATATATATATATATATATATATACAGAGAGAGAGAGAGAGAGAAACTCATATTTATCGACAGATGCCTGGTGACAAAGCCATGGACTCAAGCTCAATGTTGAAACTGCATTGGCATCCCTTCTGGCAAAAACTCCATACCCATGAACTACCACATAGGTGGTAGTCTACTTAACACTGAAAGTGTAATAACAGACCATGGGACACAGGTGGACAGTAGTCTCCCCTTTGATAATCACAGTGCCACACTAGTCATGTAATCTGTCTACATGGCACACCTCATCACAAAAGGTGTGTCATCCAGGGAAATATAGGTCAGTGTTCCCCTCTACTCATCACACATAAAGCCCATTATAGAGTACAATGCCCCATGTGGTATGTACCTCACAAGACATCTACAGCAACTGGAAATGACACAGACATACCTCACAAAGAGTAATACCAACCTCAAACAGATGCCCTATGCAGACCATCTCACAAACCCACAACTAGACTGTGTTGCATACCGCCTACCCAGAGGTGACCTCTGCGTAACATACTAAGATATGTCAAACCCAGAGCTGTTGGACACGCTCCATGTAAACAGATCACAATCTCTATGAGCTACACACTCTAGGGACCCAAACCTTTTGACCACAATAAACAGCACATGCTGGAGGATAGATTCCTATCTCAGAGACATCCCATACTCAGGAACAAACCAACTATCCATAGCAAACAAAGCTCCTAATTAGCAGTCATCATAAATAATCCTGAAGATTGTATGGGAGATAGTGAATACACCCAGGCAATCACCTCTGTGTCTCTGCTTGACAGGGCCATGTGAAATGTAATGACCTGTGTGTCAAAGGCCAGGGTAGCGTATGGCTAGGCTTCTATAGGCCCTAGGGCCAATAGCCTCTTACCTACCTATGAAGTGATACACACCCACATGTACTTGTTGCAATAATTGCTATGTGAGGTTGACTGAGTGTGATGGTGAATGTGTTGGTGAATGTGTCAGAGTTCAGTATATGTGTGATAGCTTAGTGGGAAACTGTTTCTGTCATGGTATTATGTGTCCTAGCTGTGATCCCAGCAGAAGATGTGTATACAATTGCTAGGCTGACAAAGCAGTATGCCATACGGTCTGACATAGTCCCTTGTTGTCGACTGGAGTGCCCACTGTAGGCTAAAGCAGTACATGTATGCTTATTGAGTGTTACTGCTGGTGAATCCAACTCCTGTATGAACTGTAGTACTACCTGAAGCTGTATGCCTAAACAGCACAGTATGGTGTACGTCCACATTTATTGGAACCACTGTTTCATGTGTTCCCTGTAGTTTTCACAGATTACTTACCTCAGGCATAAGGTCTCATAACTACTGACACACAGTACTGTAAGGTACACAGGTAAAGGTCACCTGGGTTGCCATACCTATGTGTCTGGTATGTATGTCTGATGTGTGTGTGTGTGTGTGTGTGTGTGTGTGTGTGTGTGTGTGTGTGTGTGTGTGTGTGTGTGTGTGTGTGTGTGTGTGTGTATGCCTGTACCATGGCCTCGGTCATATGTGTGTTACAGGATATAACTGCATATCTAGCAACATGTATAGTCTAGTACAGCAATATGCCACCTATATTCACGAATGTGCACATATGTTAGGCAGGGGTCTGCCATCAACAACTAGTGTGGTATACTGGTAATACAGTCACTGGACTTTACAATCATTGCAATGGATTACATATTTCATGATGCATTAGCATGATATATACCTCCTGTGGCTAGGTGTTGCATTGTGTCGCATACAGTGTGCCATGTACTGTTGTATAGACTTACATACTGTTTTAACTTTGTTGCTGTGCAAAACATGGTTTGATATATAGAGAGTGCCAGGCACTGTCAGGCAGTTGTGGGTTGAGAATTGATATGTGGTATTGAAAGTGTGTATCTTCTGACAGCCAATAGGTTGCTATGTATGGCAGTTAATTGATATCTGTACTTTAGAATGTTATGTGTGCCACATGACTTGCTCACACATATTGTTTCATTGTCTTCCAGGGTTATGTCCCACAATCGTAATCCCGCCTATAGCACGGCGGAGGAAGAAATGATCACAGCCAGCCTGGTGCAGCACTATGCCCTGCTGTACTCCAGAACCAGCCAGGACCAGCATGAGTGGACTGCACTGTGGCAAGATCTTGTCCGTAGGGTAAATGACATAGGCATGCATAACCGGACATATGAGCAGGTATGCCAGCACTGCAGTGATTTAATTAGACATGTCCGGCAGCGTGCGTCTTATATCTGCAGACAACAGCTTGCCACAGGTGGGGGGTAGCCATCCATCCCCCCCTCACCAGAGTGGAGGAGCTGCTCCTGAGCCAGGTGGCTCCTGACCAACAACAACCACAACAAGTAACATGTGTCATCATGGTGGCCTGAGCCACCCAGCAAGTTGACATGGAGCATGCAGGTAACATGGCATAGCTGTAGACTACTGTTACCTCTATTGGTAGAGCATGCTTATGTGAGATGTGTACTGTGTAGTTAGACGATGTGGTGCCTAGTGTTGTGCAATACTAATAATTAGGAATAGAATCTGTAGGCCTGTGACTATCAACCGTTGTACTACTGTAAGATTGCAAACACACAGTAGAAATGCCACAGTTGTTGCCACTGATGAAGTGTCTCATATCCTTGCAGGTTCCTCTGGTATGACAGCAAGGCAGCAGACCCATGCTGGTAAGTGTGTTCTACCTTTAATATGGCTAATTAAATGTGCATGTCATAGGTGAGGTGTAGGCCAGGTACACGTAACACACCTATGCATAATGCATGCTGTGCATGTTTGCTGTGAGACTATGCACATCCCAGTAATGTGGGTAGCTGCCTAAAACACATACAATACACAGAGCATCACACACAATTGTGGCAACACTGAAGTGGACATTGGATAGGCAGAGTCGATACACATGCACACAACATACACAACTTTGTCATACACAGTACACGTTAACATGCTACACATGGTGTATTCAGACACCCGCTGTAAGGTCACACTACAGTATCCCAAATGTCATCCACACAGCACACATAATATACCTGAGGGATAGATGACTCACATGTGGCTGTGCGACACTCTTCAACACATAACACATTCATGTTAGGCAATGCCCCCTATTGTGCACCTTACAAACCCATGTAACAACTGGCTGTGAAATGTTGAATGTAGCCATGGTACTGCAGTTCCAGTACAGCATGGTATGTGCCAGTCTGGCACACATTAGTAGCCTTGAGTGACCACATGATGCTGCATGATGATGGCTCATGATAGTACACCCCATCCAGTTACAGTGACCACAGTACTACACATAGCATTACCTGCTATGCACCTCAATGTTGTGTGTGTGCAAACATAGGCACCTATACACAATATGCATAGTAATCACCATTTGTACAAAGTGACACATATATGTCTTGTAATGCTATTGAGTGTATAGGTCACATGACACACACTGTGTCTGTGTGATGTTTAATGTTGCAGTTGTGTTGTAGCATGCCATGTCATGTCTGACACTGGCATGTCCAGAATATGTCCTACACTCACCATAACCATTGTACAATGGCTATGTTGAGCAATGGTATTCCATCAGGTATACATGCACCACTCATCCTGTGTGTATACATAGCATGCATGTGCTAAACCTTTGTCCACAATTATCTGCTAAAGACACAGACTCTCTAATCAGAAATGGATATCTATGTGACACACAGATACACATCCAGTCATGGTATGTATACCTGTGAGAGATGGTGCACAGGACATTGCAGAGCTTTTAATACTTGCACAGCAATGTCGTGTCCATGTACACAGTGCATTCCAGAGTGAGGCCAATCACTTAACAACAACACACATGCATCAAAGAGATGTATAGTGTTATTGGCAAGGGCTATCAACACCCACACTGCATGCTGTTGGGAAACACACATCCTGCATGCTGACACGTGTGGTATAACTGTTTGCCTTGTGATACTGTACCCCACCATCACCTGCTATTGAGTATGTTCTGGATTGGTGGTGTGTGTGTGTGTGTGTGTGTGTGTGTGCGTGTGTGCGTGTGTGTGTGTGTGTGTGTGTGTGTGTGTGTGAGTGATGTGTGCATGTGCATGTTCATGTGTGCATGTGTGCATGTGTTCATGTGTGCATGTGTTCATTAGTGCATGTTTGCATGTGTGCATGTGTTCATGTGTTCATGTGTGCATGTGTTCATGTGTTGATGTGTGCATGTGTGCATGTGTTCATGTGTGCATGTGTGCATGTGTGCATGTGTTCATGTGTTCATGTGTGCATGTATGCATGTGTGCATGTGTTCATGTGTTCATGTGTGCATGTGTTCATGTGTTCATGTGTGCATGTATTCATGTGTTCAAGTGTGCATGTGTGCATGTGTTCATGTGTGCACATGTGCATGTGTTCATGTGTTCATGTGTGCATGTGTTCATGTGTTCATGTGTGCATGTGTGCCGACATCATGTACAGGTCGTAAAGTGTGTTTCCTGTCTTCCTCTCACAGATGCTGACTTTGGGCTGGTACACTGCAGCAGGGAAACTGATGTCACTGAGCAAAATAGTGATACTGATGATAAGTGTGTTGAGGCACAGGCATGTTTGCCAGGGCCTGTCGTTGGGCCACCAATCGACAACACACAAGTGTCCACCCCATCCATGCACACAGTCATACTGTCAATACAGCCATCACCAATGCCATTAGCTGAGGGACCGTGTATAGTTGGCATTGGCCAGGACAGTGTGGTATCCATGGCACATGCATCCCGACACAGCAGCCATACGCAGATGTCTGGAAGGGTACCACATAGGCAGATGTCCAGGGGTTCTCATTGGAGCACTGCTGCTCATCATGCCACTGGCAGATGTCCACAGGTCTTACAACCTCACGCATGTTCCAGGCTGTCATGGAGGCACAGGCACGTATGGAATGGTACACCAGACAGGGACTAAGGGCACAGAGGGCACATAACACTGCCGTCATTGACAGTATCTGTGACCTAGCAGGTGCCATCTGTAATTACACCGAGGTCACTGATAGACGTTGGGGAGAGACATTAGATGTCCTCCACAATGTCATGTCCATGTGTCAGGACAGTGCGGGACAGTTGAGTCGTTGACATGGATGTATGCCAGCAACATCAGCAGCTGGCAGCCACCGCGGACATCCATCAAGTCACAGCCACTCCTGTAGTGCCAGTACCAGCCCCAGCAATGTTGGGGGTGGGCTGTCCATAGAACGTCCTAGAAGACCACGTGCACATGGCTCTGGCCAGTCCCAGCAGGGACCTGGGTCCAGTGTACATCCATCTACCTCTGGGGATAGTACCCAGTCTGATTTAGTACCTGACAGTGTCAGCAGCACCCCTGCCAGGCACAGGTACTGTATCCGTGGCCAGAGACGGTGATCTGTAAAGCCTGGCAGGTACAGTCTGTGGCTGTCCCACAAATACCCGTATATGGCGGCCACATGGTGGAACTGTGTGCATGCAGACACACACACACATAAACCACACACCTAGGGCTAATACATACCTGCACACATTACATCAACATTGGCCCATAGCAGTGCTCTTGCCCCTCACACACACACACACACACACACACACACACACACACACACACACACACACACACACATACACATACATGTCGATTGGATGGCTCACTGTAGGCCTCTGGCAAATCAACAACACACCCTGTGCATATGATGAAACCTGTGCCACCTCCTGTCATCTGTAACATTGATGCAGGAACAGGCTACCATGGTGCTGATGCACAGGGTGACTTTATAGCAGTATAGCAATGTTAGCATGTTGTCAGCAGTAGAGTGTAATGATATGCTTGAAGGTGTAGCTGAGCAGGCATGATGCATTAAAGCTATGACTGTCAATGTAGTATTGTTTACACCAGGGTTAGTTCCAATAGTGTATTGTCCGCCCACGTGCCACTTGGCTGATGTGTGTAGTATTGGCAGCATGTGTTAGAGAGTGGACAGTATGTGTGGGATGTGTGTAGCACAGATTTACAGGTGTACATTTGGAAACATGGTGGAGGTGCACTGTCTGCATGTACATGCATAGTGGACACATGGCCAGGGTGACATGCCCTGCATTACACAGTGTTAACACTCCATAGTTTCTATTGGTGGCCAGTATGCATTGTACTACGCACATTTCGGAACCTGACTACACATGTGTGTATGACATGGTCTGACACTGTGCTGTGGGTGATACTGTTACTATCTGTCATTGTTTTGCATTCTGGTAGTATACATAACTTCAACAGCCTGACCATAACCAATCGTTAGATGATGTCTTGACAACTGACACACAGATGTAGGACACACAGCAACATTTGGATCCTTCAAGTACTATACTATGCCAGTAACCAGTGGTATTCACCTGCACCCATTACTGAGACCACTCCTGTTTGGCATATAGCTCTCTTAGGTATAAGCATTCACAGTAGGGATATGTCCGTCCATGTCTGGTAATGCATACTGTGGCCTATAATGCATTCTCCAGATGACACACACATCCTCCACAAGGGTATCATACAGACAGATGCCTGTTGTCAAACCCATGTTGTAAAGCTATAAGCCAAACTAAGCATAGTCATCCACCTTTACGGAACATATTATCCCCACAGTACCAGATAGATAGTAGCCACCAACATGATGAACAGGTACTGATGTGTACATGCAACCAAGTGTTGCATCATCTCTCCTTTGATAATCACATTTCCAAAGGTATTTTGAAATCCCTTGGTGGATCACATAAGCAATAAGGGGGTCTGCATGAATATCCACAAAGGTTGTTGTACGCCTGTAATGAATAGTCATCATTGACAGACTTTGCTGCATTTGAACAGGTCTGACATATACCTCGGCCATAAACCCTCACTCACACATTTCAATAGAAACCGTAATGTGTGTGTGTGTGTGACACGGATGACCTAGGCCAGGGATCACTGCAGTGACTGGCCTTGTCACATGCATACAGATGTGACCTAAGGTCTGGGAAGCAGCAGCACAGTCTGGCAGAGATTACAGCTGTGTTCTTGGAGAAAGCAGGGTTCCCACACATGCAATAAATTAGGTAACATGTACGTATATGTATTGCCACACAGCTAGCTCACATGTGCAATGCATATTGATATGTCATACAGTAGTAAAAACAAAACCCACACCACATTGACCAACAGTGTCACACACATGCAGCACACACACTCACCAAGTGCAGGATTTAAACCCCTACCTAACTACTTCATGATACTAGAGGAGTACACATTAACACAACGCACTATACACATTACTGGGAGTTCTCTTTTCCACAGGTATATTTGTAGGATGGTGACATCATCAGACTTGACAAAGATTAGTTTACCACTTTTAAGGTGTTTTACTACTCTCCTAAAAGGTTGCTCCTTCCCAAGGAGACCACACACAACCACACACACACATATTTGTCAGGTGCAGGATTCATACCCCTACCTAACTACTTCATGATACTAGAGGAGTACGCATTAACATGACATGCTATACACATTACTGAGAGTTCTCTTTTCCACAGGTATATTTGTAGGATGGTGACATCCTCAGACTTGACAAAGATTAGTTTACCACTTTTAAGGTGTTTTACTACTCTCCAAAATGGTTGCTCCTTCCCAAGGAGACCACACACAAACACACACACACTTGTCAAGTCCAGGATTCAAACCCCTAACTAACTACTTTATGATACTACAGGAGTATGCATTTACACGCCGCGCTATACACATTACTGTGAGCTATTCTTTCCACAGGTATATTTGTAGGATGGTGACATCATCAGACTATACAAAGTGGGTTACATTAGGTGACATTAAGTGGGCTACATTGAAGGAATGTCTAAACACTTTGGCCATGTGATCATCAAAGGGGAGTTTACTATCTACCTGTGTCCCCAGGGCCATAATGACTTTCTCCGTACATACTGGATTACCACCTATGTGGTAATTTGTGTGTACTTTGTTTTACCCAAAGGGGATGACTATGCATTCTTTGCCATTCAGCTTGAGGGCATTGTTTTGACATCAGGTATCTGTCTCTGTAAGACACTTCTGGAGGATGTCTGTGTCAACCGTACAGTCAATTATGGACCACAGTTACCATTCATCTGCAAACCTGTTCAGCCATACACCTCCTGTGCTTGCCTGTACCTCTGAGCAGTATCTACTGAACAGGTGCGGTTCCAGGACCAAGACCTGTGGGATGCCATTTGTGACTGGCTTAGAGTTGGACATGGCACCCGCAACTCTGAACATGTGTGTTTGATCTGTGAGCCACTTGGCCACCCATCCTGTGACATAGCTGTTAATGTTCAAGCTGGTATGCTTGTCCATGATGACAGAGTGGGGAATTGTGTAGAAAGTCCTTTGTGAGGTCCAGGTGGGCTGTGTGGACTACTTTCACCTCCATCTATGTCCTTGGTAACTGTTTGAAATAAGTCAACTAGGTTTCTGAGCCAGGATCTGCCTTTAACAAGGCAAAGTTGTGTAGAGTCCAGTGTCTGGAGGTCTCCATTGTCTCAGTTTATGGGTTCCATGACAATTTATTCAATAGCTCTGTAGACTAGGCTGAGTAGACATATTGGGCAATGGTTTCCAGGTTCTGTTGTGGCACCCCCTTTGTGGAGCTGGATGACTGTTAGTGTATGCCATTCTTTGGGTATATAGCCTGTGGTACGCTTGAGTCTGGACAGTGAATGTAGGTGGGGGTGTAGTTCCTTATGGGCCTAGTGTAAGACGCAGCCTGGGACACCATCCAGTCACATTGATGCTGTGTTCTTAGCTTTGGTGAGAGCTGTCTTTACTTGCATGTCCATGACGTCTGGGGCTCTGCATCCTTCTGTGATGGACACAGGCCCTTTTGGGGGTGATGCGGGGGAGTTTACACTGAACTTGTCCCCCTGGATGTGGGCAATGAAAGTTGGTTTGGTGTATTTCTTTGCTTTTTTCAGTAGCTGACAGCATATTTGGAAGTTGACACCTACATGTCTGGTATAGCTACCGAAGGCTTTGTGGTTGTTATTCTTACATTCCTTGGCTATTTGTCTTTAGAAACTGTCCTTGGATTATTTTATGAGCAATCATTGTTTCTTCCTGATAATGATCAGTGATGCCTTTCCTTTAGTGAAGTTGGATCTATCATGTGTTCGTTAACTCCTTCTGTTTTCTAGCTTATTTATGGCCAACAACCACCTGATTGTTGTCCTATTTTTGGAGGAGTGCATCTTGGTTTTCTTTGTGATGTCTCATTCCATGCATCCCTGTAGATGCTCATAGGATGCACTTGTAAATGATTCTGCAGATTGTATACCATTATCCTATAGCGAGGGGTCTTTGGAACATTCCACTTTGGTCTTGGGAAGTGTGCAGTTTGCTTTTGCAAATGTCTTCACAGTGGTTTCATTGACTGGGTGGGGGAGGATGTGGATGTCCAGTGTGATTACTTAATGATCTGATATTATCAGTGAAGGGTTTATCTCTATTGTGGAACACTGGTACCCCATGTTGGTGATGATCATGTCCAGTATGTTGTCACCTCTACTGGGCATGGTGACCAGCTATTCCAGGGTGTTAGAGTTTTTAAACTGTAGGAAACATTGGGCAAAGGACGTTGTACATGAGTAATTCCACCACTCAGTGTTTGGGTAGTTGTAATCTCCTCATATAATGGTGTTTGATAGGACTTTTATATTTGCCACTGTTCTCCGGAATACTTAGTGAGGTTCCTGAGACGAGGTACGTGATCTGTAGCAGGCTACAATCTGATGGGCAGCTTTGCCCAATGTTAGTTGCACTTGCATGGTCTCCAAGGCCTCATGCTGTGCCACTAACCTGAAGGTGTGGGTATCCATAAGGTAAATGGGTACATCCCTTCCTTTTGTATTTCACTCGTGGTTTTGGGTCCAAAGGTCAGAGGGATTGTGAGTGTTTTATGTGGACCATATCCAACAGCTCTGTGTTTGACATAGCTTTGTATGTTAAGCAGTGAACACCTCTGAGTAGGCGATATGCAAGGGAGTACGGATGGAGCATTTTGCGATGGTCTGTGTATGGCATGTATTTCAGGCTGCTAATGCTCTTTGTGAGGTATTGCTGCTGGATTTCCAGGTGTTGTAGTTGTCTTGTGAGGTACATAGCGACAGTGGCATTGTACTATATTATAGTTCTAGTGAGTGATGAGTAGAGGGGAACAATGTCCTCTTCTATTCTGCATGAGACACATTTTGTGATGAGGTGTGCCACATAGGTGGGTTTCCTGACTACTGTGGGAATGTGATTATCACAGTTGTATCCACTGTCCACCTGTGACACAGGGTTTCTTGTCACACTTTCAGTGTGAAGTATAGTACCACCTATGTTGTAGTTCTTGGCTACAGAGTTTTTAACAAAGGGGATGACAATGCACCTTTTGGCATTGAGCTAGAGCCCATGGCTTTGACAACAGCCATCTGTCTCAGTGAGGCCCTTTTGTAGGATGTCCACATCTTTAGTGTTGACAATTATGGCTCCTAGTTTGCAGTCCTCTGGAAACTTCAGTAGCCACAGACCGTCCATGTAAATGTTTACTTCAGGGAAGTAGATACTACACAGCCTGGGAAGTTATCTAGTCCCATGGCTGCTGTGATACTGGCTTTGGAGAGTGTTTTTACCTGTGCAGCCGTGATGACAGCAACTTTGAAGTCTTCCATTATAGAGATGTGCTCTTTCATGGGTGAGAGGGGGGTAAAGTTAACAGTGATCCTATCTGCCAGGATGTTGGCAATATCAGTTTGCTCTGTACATTTAGTGCCATTGAGCTGTAACTCAGAAGAGATCTGAGTGTAACCATGACATGGACCTGTCTGTTGGGCAGAGATCTCCTGAATAGACAGTATGCAACAGAGTACAGATTGGGTTACATTCAGTGTTGTTGCATGGGGCAACTATTTGAGGCCAGTAATCCTCTTGTTAAGGTACTTCACTGGTCTTTCTAGCTGCTGAACGTGCCTAGTCAGATTCATCACAAGTGCATTGTGGTACTCTCTGACAGGTCTGATGACTGCTGAGTAGTGGGAACCTCCTTTGACCTACATGCACAGACCTTGGCAGTTTGTGTGAACACATAGCATGATTTTCCAACCACTTTGTGAATGTGTTTCTGGAAGTAGAGATGACTAGCCACATTTGACCATAGATCCCTTATTATCACATCCGTATTTAGCTTAAGTGTGTGAGCATGCCCAGTATGACCTTTCAGTATGTTGCTGCCTGACATTTGTTTTGTTTCTTTAAGTGTGTGAGCATGCCCAGTATGACCTTTCAGTGTGATGCTGAATGAAATCCACTACATTTGTTGGAGTGTGTGAGCACGCCCGGTATAGACATTTATACTATATGTGTATGGTAAATCAAGTTGTATTTTTACAGCAGGGCTCACCTTTGTGTCATAGATCAACAGGTATCATGTTGTGTTTGCAGGGCTTCCATGAGACACTTTGCATAGACTTACCAACATTTCTACATACAGGGGGGACAGCTATTCTTTGTACATTTCTACCCGGGGGCACACCTGATTGTTACTGTGGGTGTACATAGGATGTGGGTTTCACCTGACACTTCTACACATTTGCTATGCCTGCACTGCTATGTACAGGACACCATTTCAGTCTGTACTGTTGCCTATCATACTGGCTTGAGGCATACTACTGTACTACAGATCTTAGCGTCCAATGTCACGTATATTAGCTTGCGACTTCATAGCCTACACAACCCACATCACACCGCCTGGCCTGATGTTCTCTGTTTGCATAGGCGTGTGGGGGAGGTTACCCATTTGCCTCTTTAGGGGCATGATACAGCATTTCTTTGTGTTTGCATTAGTGTACAATTGTCCTGCTGTGACTGTGCCACTGAAATGCTATCATGGCTTAGTGGTTCAGTACTGTGACTATAGTGCACAGTATCCTGGGTTCGAGCCCTGTCACTGCTTTTTATTTTCATGATGGGCAGACCAGACTGCTTAAGAAACAGTAAAGCAGATCCGAGCATGTTTAACTGACTTTGCTCAACTTTGCCCGACCTTGCCCAACATTGCACGAGCAATTTTGTTTACATATACTAGATATTGGTAAAAGCTACTTAGCACTGCTTTATATTGCTTAAACATGGCAATCATGCCTCAGGTGGTGCTGCAGGGCTGCCTATGTCGGATGCACATACTACACTCCCTATACATGTTTGGAAACAGGTAGTATCAAGTTAGGCATCCCTTTTATTTTATGTGCGAGTCTGAGAGAGGTATCATTTCCAGGGTTCCTACTGAGCCAGTCTATGTGCTATGCGTTGCCTCTTTGCCAAGACCAAGGCATACTGGACACGCCTCCTTCTGCCTACTGGGGCAGGCTCAGGTTGTTCCTCCTCTGAGTCACGCTGTGCCTGTGCAGGCCTTGGCAATGGAGAGGGGCTGTTTGGCCCTGCCCCATGCTGTTCCTGCTGCAGCTGTTTTTGCAGGATCATATTGTGTAGCATGGCACATACCATGACAATTTGGGTACATGTAGTTGGTGAGTACTGCAAGGCTCCACCGGATGTGTCCAGGCACCGGAACCGTGACTTGAGCATCCCAAACACATGCTTGATTACATTTCGTGTTTGTGCGTGTGCCTCATTATGGAGTTCTTGTTCAGGTGTGTGTGCATTTCTGATGGGTGTCATCAGTCATGGCTCCAGTGCGTATCCAGCATCCCCCACTAGGTGACCGTCAGGGATGTCCCCATTGGCAAATGTCTGGTACAGCTGCAACAGATGCCAGATATGGGAATCGTGGTAGCTTCCAGGGCAGCTAGCACACACATTCAGTATTATGCCCTGGGCATCACACACGACCTGGCAGTTGATGGAGTGGAAGCCCTTGCAGTTGATGTAGGCCCTACCCTGCTCACAGGCTGGTGCTTTGATGTGTATGTGTGTGCAGTCAATTGCACCCACTACCTCAGGGTATTCTGCTATTTGATGGAAGAGACGCATATTGCTGGCCAATACCTCACGGGAATTGGGGAAATATACATGATCACCAACATATGCTGACATGACATTCAGGAACTGGTGCAGTACCCTGGATGCTGATGCCTGTGAAATCCCCATCATATCACCAGTTGGTCTCTGGAAGGTACCTGTTGCTAGTATTCTTAGGCCAACACATACCTTGGTTTCCACTGGGATGGGTTCCCCTCTGTTGGTTCTGTGTGTGAAGCGTGGCCTGCACAGCTCAACAATTTGCTGCAGGAGCTCTCTGTCCACTCTATAGCGCTCCACTATCTCCAGCTCATGTAGCCCCTGGTAGGTTACCTTGGGTCTGTACACTCTTCTCTGTCTCCTCACTGTGGGTTGCTCAGCAGCATTCGCAATGGCACCACCCTCAGCATCTTGCACATGTTGCCTTATAACAGCAATGGCAGCCCCTAACATTTTTTTGTCTCAGTTAAGCTTTTTAAGTTTTCACCTCTCTTTGTTGACTGCAGTGTTGCAGTGTTTCTGAGAAAAACATGGGGGGATGTTGTTTGCAGAGTTTTAAGTGCTGGGCTGGGCTAGTGTACTGCCTGTGTAATTGGCTGATTCTGATTGATTTCACCTGGCAGCTCTGCTAGTTCTCCTTGGTTAACTTCCTACTACTTCTTTTCCTTCCTTTTCCCTTTCTGTTTCCACAGGGGCAGCGCCGCACAAACACGCGCACACGAGCGCACATGTGTCACACAGGCTTACACAGGCTTAGACGGGTGCACACGTGCGCACACAGGCTTACACAAGCTTACACAGGCTTAGGCGGGTGCACATTCGTGTATACAGCCTTAGACAGCCTTACACAGGCTTACACGGGTGCACACACGCGCACACAGGCTTACACGGGTTTACACGCACGCAAACGCATGTACACAGTGTAAACAGCTTTGCAAGAAACTTTAGTGATAGCCATGGCATACACCTTCGGTTTCTGGGTTTCAGTTCAGACAACTGTAGACACGCCTCTTCCAGTCCTGAGTAACTCACAGCAAACACATGCCACTCTGCTCCAATAAGCTTACAGTCTTTTTGATACATACCCCCTCATGATGTCACCGATCTTCTACTCTGTTACTCCCCTAATCCTACTCTTACACTCCAGGGACATGGTTCACATGGCATGGAAAATTGGGATTCACTATCCTTATACTTATTTGCATAGGATTGCCTACTAATGCTTGGTTACATCTCTCAGACTGAGCTTCCCCCCTTAGCAACCACTACTCAGTAGCCATGTTGTCTTCAGCCTGCCATTCACTTGCATGGCAGATGAATATTTTGAATAAAATCCCTATTTGTGGCTTTTATTTTTTGTTTTTCTGATTTTTAGTGCACTGCATGTTTGTGTGGCGCTACGCTACACTTAAACATCGGAGATTGAGGAAAAAAATATATTTTTTATTATTTTGCGACAGATAAAAATGCCAATGGCTGTATATTTGGCCATTGGTATGCTTCCTCAACTGGATGCATCCTTTATTTGGAGCTGTCATAGCTCCGTTTTGCTATTTGCCGAACGGTACTCAGTGCCAACCAAGTACATTTCTGCAAATAACACTACTCTTACTCGGACAGGTTAGTGTTTCCTGGATCGCAAATTTCCCTCATTTGCATAGCTTTCAGCAGCAAAATGAGGTAATTTGCATAAACTAACACTGTCCGTGCAAGAGTCATTTTAGGAGCTCTCTTGCACGTCCCTGCCGGCTGTTCCTGGATCGCTTGGCAGACATGTTGCCTGGCTGGAGTCTTACTCTACTCTTAGACTCCATGCAAGCCTTCGTGAATCCGGCCCCCTGTTTTACATGGATGGTCATGCTGTGCTTTTTGTAGGCATTTGGGACATGCAATAGCGAAAACTTAGTGGATGGTCATGCTGTGCTTTATAGAACAAATTGTTCATTGGTCCTGCCAATTTCTGAGTCATATGCAACACTCTGTCCCACTGAAAATGAAAAGAAATTGGGGGGTTGGCCAAGATGGTGAGCAATTAACAGCACCAATCTTTTGCTCTGCTTCTTTTTAATACTTTTGCTAGGATTTATTCGTCATAATATAAGGAATTGTATTTAAATAATCAATGGATATATAATTAATCATACTTTTAACAGGAAAATCTAAGAAAAATCTATTTTTTTTATAATTTGTTTTTCATTTTCCCTTTCAAAGAAGTTTCAACAGATTTTACCTTTTTGAGAATGAGTCATTCTAAATCTACTTCTCAGGACACTTCAGTGAAAAAAGACTTACAATTTAATCTCAGCAGCATTCATGACTGAAACAGACAATACAAAAGAAGAGTGTAAAAAACAAATTGATTTCCTGAGTGATGTCAAACAGTAGTCTTTCCAAATGTCTGGTATAGAAGAAGCAGTCAGTGATTTGGATTGTAGAATGTCTGAGAATGAAAATCATATGGAATTTGTTCTCAAACAAAATACCTTTTTTGGAGAAGATAAAAGACTTGGAGCTTAGATCTAGAAGAAACAATATCAGGAGTTATGGTATTCCAGAAAAGGAGAAAGGTGATAATATGGTTCAGTTTTTAAATAATCGGCTGCCAAAGACTTTAAACTTACCTGAAGCTTTTTCTTTTGGTATTGAACGAGCTGGCAGATCCCCTTATAACTTTTCCTTAAAGAAAAATCATCCAGCTCCAAAGTCAATAACTGTGAGATTTCTTTCAAGTCAAGATAAAGTCTTAGTGTTGAAAACTGCTTGAGTAAATTCCCCCTTCAGAATAAAATAAAATGTTATCAGATTTAATGATTATTTTTTGACTGTCATGACAAAAAGAAAAACTCGTACACCTCTGATAAAATGTTTGAAGAAATTCAACATCAAAGAGTAGCTTATTTTCCCAGGTAAAATAAGAATCTTTCTATCAGTTAGTCAGAAAACATTAACACCCTAGATGATGCATTAACTATACTCAAAAAACTAAACTTATTGATAAAGTGGAAGAAATGGACTGGAGTTGGACTTCCATGCGATGGTCAACTATGGACAAAAATAAAAAAAAACTGAGGGACAAGTGAATAACTTTAATATTTTAAAAGCATAATATGCTTTTAATGTTATTTATTTATTTGTGGCTGTGCTGATGTAATGCCTGAAGTCTTCATACAGGTGCTACATAACTTAAGGTAACTTTCTTAATTTATTCACTTGTTTTAATTGTTTTGTTTAATTTTATTCAGGGTAAGCATAAATGGTGATATATTTTTAGTAGTTGTTGCAGAATGCAGTGTCTTGTTTTTATTATGTTCTTGTTTATCTATTTAGTTTCTATATATATTATATTTATATAGTTTTCTTTTTGGCTGTATATGCTATGCTGGTTTAATACAGAGTTTTGTGAGATATTGGGGTAGGATGAATAGTTTGGATGATAGAGTGGTGTATATAAATGTTGTTTGACTGTGACTGTTGCTGTTCCCAAACTGCTTGCTTTGGTAGGTTTGTGCCTTTTCTGGTACTTGAATTCCTTGTGTTGGTTGAGATTCTTTTTTTTTTCATTTCTTTCACTTATTTTCAGTTTCTATTATGTTTGTTTGTTGTTTGGTTTGGGATTTGTGTCATCTGGTACATGGGTATATGTGCTGGTGCTAGAGTTTGTTGCTTGGGATTTAATGGACATAAGGCAATTTATATGCATTTTAAACAAGTTTATTTTTAAAAAGAAGTCTGTTACCTCCTTGCCATTGTTGCGTGCATTTCTGTGAGGACAGATCTTCAGAGTGATGCAATTTTCCCATTTGAATCTTCTTGATGTTCTATATTTAATTTAAACATAGTCATGAGCCATTTTACATAATGGCAGCTCATACTGTTTATTTACAAGGATAAGTAAACAAAGATGATGTTTGACATTAAATTACCAGATATAGATGTTTTAAATTGTTGAAACTGCTTGAGATGGAAGTCTCTTATATTTCATTTAGTAAAAGTTAATGAATTCTAATAGTTATTTTTTAACTTCTTCCCTATATCTGTTAAGTAGTTATAATATTAATTATGATGTCTCTATGGTTCGTTGGATGAATATTTTAATCAATTTAAATAGCTGGCTTTTGAAATGATTAATTGTTCTGATGAAGCCATGTGCTATTCAGGTAAGAAAGTCCTTAACAACTTTATATCCAATTTTAAATTGATTAAAATATTTATTTTTTACACCTGTGTGGCTTTGTCTGGGAGTTGTCTTTTTAACCAGGGAAGTAAATACTGTGGGAAGAAATAGCCAGGGACTTGTTATGGCTAGGCTTGTATAGACCCTAGGGCTGATAGCCTAGTACCAACCTATGAACCAAGTTGTTTTGTATGTTGGTTATTTCTGGGTTAGTGTAACTTTGTTTTTCACTGGATGAATATTTCAATTAAAGCATTTCAATACCTTCATTATATATTCATCTTTAAGGCAATAGTGATTTATATTTTTATTATTGTTAAATATTTAACTTTTTTAACTCTTTTAATTATAATTTCTGTACATTGAAATAAATATAGAGGTTTCTATATTAATATATCGGTCAAAGAAGGAAGTTAGTTATTTGGGATAGACTATGAATGAACTAAGTTTGGCACTATAGTAGAATTCAGTCCTACATAGCTCTACATAGATTTTATAACTATTTTATAGATATATAAATATTTTAATGGAATCTTTGAAAGACGTTTTTACTAGTATTTGATTTTAGGTTTGATTTTTTTTAATCTACTGTTTAAACATGATTATAAGAATGTGAGTCATTCAATCTGTATTTAATATGTGAAGCTAAAAGAAGATTCTAATCCCTAGTGTTTTATTCTGATACAGTAGTTTAGTAATAATTATATAAATAATAATATATTTACATTGTTAAGCAGATTATTTAAGCACTAACATTTTATAAGAATAAGATATTTAATATGGTTTGGTAGTAATTTTATTGCTAAATTATTTCTGTTGTCCTTAGATTAAAATTTAAGTCTAAGTACACATATTGATATACTGTATGTATAGTTTTTTTTGCTCCTGTGGTGGTGACAGGTTCAATAGTTACTTTGAACGAGACTGGCTTATGGTCCGACCTTACCAAGGAGGGCATCACACAAGGGAGAGTGCAGTGAACTTCCATGTTGGTGAGTACTATGTCTAAGATATTTGAGCCCCTTATGGAGGCCCAGACTATCTGTTACAGAGCATTTATATTCACAAATTCCAGAAACCTCTGGGCGAACATGTTTGTGCTCATGTTTGTCATCCAGTCGATGGAAGGATAGTTGAAGTCCCGCATGACTGAGGTGTTGGGCTGTATGGTGAGTGACTCCAGTAAGTCCAGGTAGGTGGTGTGCATTTCTTGGTTCATGGAGGGGGACCTATAGCTAGCAATGATGTGGTAGAGTATTTTGCCTATAGTTAATTGGACATGGAGTAGTTTGACAGAGTCATATTTGACCAGTCTTGAGATGTACTTGGCTTTAATGAAGATGGATACACCTCCACCTTTGGTTCTTTCATGCTTATTTTGAGGTTTGAACATGTGGAAAGCATTGTAGATAGGAAGGGCCATGGTGCTCTCCATGGCCTTGAATCATGTCTCAGTCAGCATCTTCCAAGGTGAGGAGTGCTTTTAGGGAGTGCATTTTATGTTTAGACGTCTAGCATTAAGCAGCAGAAATGTGAATTTGTCTTGAGTGGATTTTGTTACATTTAGTAAAAATTGTCTGTAAAAATGAACTATTGACTATAAAGATGAGAACTTCTACTGTTATGCATTCTTATAAATCTTGATTAAAACTTAAGGATCTTTTTGATAAATATTGACTGTTTAACAGTTTAATTATTTTATATCTATTTTCTTGTTATGGATCTTTGTAAATAGTTATTTGTTTTTATTTTTTTTGTTCAGTTTAATATGTTTTATCTTGTTATTAAAATCTGAATAAAAAAATGCAAAGAAGTTGTATATGGTCTTGACTTCTCTGTCTATCACATAAAAATCATGTTTACCTAGACTTCTCTTTCCTTATCTAATCTGATTGCCCCACAAAATGGTTTTGTGAAGTCAAACTGCTCCAGTGAATTAAACTTTGTAATGGCAAAATAAAATTCAAAAAATTGATAGCAAAGCAGCTCAAACCCAGTAAAATGATGATTTTGCAAGGTCATTTATCAATTTTTCTGAAAAAAATGACTAACACTAGGCATTTTGGATCACCAGCATGGTATGGCATAGTTTTATAATTCCTAGTGGCATTTTTTTAGTTTTTGTTCATCCAGAGAAAATCCCAGTTCTGACACCAAGTTAGATAGAGATACAAAATACAGACTGCTTCTAGTACTAATCATTTCAAATAAAGTCGGATTCAGCATGGGTTTTGATGACTCTATTATAAACAGCATGGCAGCTCAACAAAAACAATATTAACACTTCAGTATTTCATACTGGCTTCCCACACAGCTCAATACTCACAATGCATTATGGTATAGGATTCTTCTTAAAATGGAAATGCCTTATATTTGCATTAAAAGGACATCATCATATACAGTATAGACAATATACACATACACATACACATACAGACAAACAGTTTCAATTTGCTTTTCACAGCATCTAACACTCCTTCAATCTTCCTTAGATATAAGAGAGTATTTGTGGCTAAGAGCAATTACTAAAGTGCCAGAAATTGTTTGTATTTTATGCATCCTGAGCTAGACAGCTGTATTGGTGCCATTTAGGGTGAAGCACTTGCAGGTCAGAGATTCTCCTTGCTTTTTTGGCAGTATTATGGGAGTCAGACTATCACCTTCATTCTTTTAGCACAATCTGTCCACCTGCTACACACACACACACACACACACACACACACACACACAGGATTTCTGCCAAGGGCAATGCTTTTTAATGCTAGCTCAATTCAGAACAAGCCAAGCATAGTCATGGACTTCCAGTTTAGAGGGGATGTTGTACTTATCATGCAGACATGGTCAGATGACAACTCAGGGCCCAGCTTAGATTCATCCCTTTCACCAGGTCTCCATGTTGTTCAAAGCACTAGGCAGAAAAGTAGAGGGATAGCTGTTTTTCTTCTGACCTGGAGTTATCCTGGATGAATGCTGCAAACTTTAACAACTTTGAGTCCATTTTTGGAGCAGAATGAATTGCAGGTTCACAATTGTATACAATCTATTTAGTTACCTAGGAGCTTATCTATAATAATTTGTTAATCTCCTTCTCAATTTTCATAAGAGTGTCCTAGATCATTGGTCTTGGGTGAGTTTAATGTATGGGTCCATAATAAAGCATTTGAACTTGCCATATAATTTTTCACTTTTTAAACAGTTTTGATTTCATTCTGGTGGTTACTACTGATATTGATAAATTTGGAAACCAGTGACTTGATGGTAGATATGTGATTTGTGAATGTGCAAAAGGTCCATTAGGGCTAGATCTGAGGATACCTTATATGCCAGGTATAGACTGGCTCTCAGTAACCTGTAGGAGACTGAATACAGAGATAGGGCTTTAAGGCAATCTGTACAGGACAATGTCTCAATACCCTGGATTATTTTGTTTGGACCCTCTGTGGTATTCCAACTGTTGCATATGCCTGGTCAGGTACTTGCCAATGGGGGCATTATACTCAATGATGGGTCTGATAAGGGCTGAGCAAATTGGTACTGTAACTCCCTTCTTAGTTAGAGCAAGGTAGTTTACAAACAAAATAACAAGAAACAAATAAATTAATAAATATAGCAGGCAACTGCTATTAAGGCCAAGAAGTCTTCAGCAGTATCTGATCTAAGCAACTAGCTGAAATCAAACACTTCATTCCATCCTTGGACTTGATGATGACAGATCATCAGTTGGTATCATTCCATTTGGACTGCTGCAATGCTCTTTTCCTCATGTTTGTGGATGGGAACCTCAATTTACTGCTTCTCAGAATTATCTCAAAATTTGTCAGCAAGGCTGTTGATGAGTACACTCTGTATATGTCAGATAATGCTTGTCTTGCATGATCTATGTTGGCTGCCATTTTCAGCTAGCTGTGTTTTTAAGATTCCTATACTTACCATATTCTTTACAATCTATGCCCAGTCTGCATAAAGGAGTTGCTGATGCCATATATCTTAACAAAGCACCACAGGTCATCAGATATGGGGTTGCTGACTGTTCCAAGGATCTGCCTCGAGACATCTGGTAGGCTATCCTGTCCATTGGAATCAGCTACTTTCCCTAATTTACATATGAAGTTCTGAAGCCTCATACAGGATATCTCTTAAATATCATCTGTGAAAGTAACTCTTTTTAAATCTGCTTAGCGATACTACCTCTGTTTTTACCTTTTATCATTTTTAAAATAGGGAGCGGATTTAATTATTGTTACCTACTGTTTTTATTCATTTGTATATTTCTTTTTATTTTGTTTCTAATCTACATTGAGCTTTGATATGTACACACAGAAGAAAGAAAGGAAGGAAAGAAAGTTCTTCTTTCGGCTTTTCCCGGTAAGGGGTCGCCACAGTGGAACTCCGATCCACTAATGATTGGCTATAGATTTTTACGGTGCCGAGGTGCCAGCTCGACGTCCAACCTTCAACGAAGGCATGCCCATTCACGCATGTCTTTCGAATGCCACTCAACCACGGGGAGGACATGCAGACTCCACACAGAAGGCACTTCAGCCGAGAATTGAATGGGAGAACCTCTTGCTGTAAGGTGACAATGCTACTGCTGCACCACCGTGGCTTCCAAAGGAAGGAAAGAAAGAAATGAAAAAATAAAAAAATAATGTCCTATGTTGTGTTGGTTGAAAGGTTGGAGTTCCCTATGGGATGCTCTTACTGCTTCATCTGGGAGGATGCAGCTTGTATGGAACCAGCTGGCCAAAGATATAATTTGATTATATCTCACACAGATTTATTATTTGAGATCATGTGAACTGAGACTCTCTAATGGGAATAGATTCTCAACTACTAAAACAGAAAAAAGTTTGCAGATTTAAGGAAAACAAGACAGTTGCTGGGAATGTGCATACCAAGACAGAAATAATCAACTATTGATGTTATAAATCACTTAATAATATAATAACTGTATGCTGCACCATAAAGAGATGGAATATGGGTGCAATATGAGGAACAGTTCCATATAAATGTTCAGTTCTGGAAATGTCAGTACTTGTGATTTCTCTCATTTTTTAACAAGGTTTCCTGAAACAGATTACAGATAAAACATAAACTGCATGATGTTTGCATTTTCATAATTTCCATTACAGTTTGCACTGTTTAGAACACCTCAGAGTAAGCAGGCTGTCACTTCTGTGTCTAACTCAATGTTAGCTCCAGACTGTTGACTGGAAAACAGGATGGAAACATGTCATAACAACTCTGAATTCATAGTACAGTCTTTTTTTTCAAAACTTTCACTACCTTATGTATAATTTACAACCACAAATCTTAACAAAATACTGACAGCACAGACTTTTTTCAGGCTGGGGAACAAAGATGTGCTTTCCAGGAAATGAAATTAATTTTGCAATGAAAGGAGAGAAATTATATAATGAATACAGCTGTAATTTTGTAGAACTTGGTGGACATATAGTATGACGTAGAAGTGGTTACCAAGTTTCCAAAAACAACTAAACAAACAATCAATTAGTAGGTTCATAGGCTGACTTCATGAGTTTAAAACCTACCATCCATCTAAGAGATTGTGTGCACTAATCTTATGTGTAGGTACGGACTCCTTGCTCCAGCAGATGAGATTAAAATGATGGTTAACAGGAACCCAAGACAAGATTAAAATTCCTTAAGGAATTTTAATCTTGTCTTGGGTTCCTGTTAACCATCATTTCAATCTCATCTGCTGGAGCAAGGAGTCCGTACCTACTTGTTTGATATTTATTGGTTTTTCTTCTTTTTTACGTTTTCACTAATCTTATGTCTCAGCTTCCTATACAACAAAACGTTATCCAGAGACTTACATGTGTACACAGATGATGTGTTTCTTATATTATTTAAAATGTCTTTCTACAAAGTAGTCCCAGCTTTGCAAGCCTTTCTTTTACCTTAGTATGACTAGTGCCCATTGCAAACCTAAATTTTATGCCCCATTTTGCTTTTATGTGACGTATAAGTTAAACACAAATATTTATACAGTAAGGGTATTCAGCAGCTCTGTATGCAAAATATGAGTCCCAATTTAAGAGCCTATATAATAGAAAAATAAAAGATATTTCACACTATGCAGATATAGAAATAATAAACGTTCAGATGTATTTATTTATTGCCTTTGGGCTGTTTTAAGTCACTGTGCTTAGAATGGTATTAATAAATTGCAGCATTGTACTCTACCAGTGGTCTAAACACAGACAGAAATACCATAACTATCAAAGTTCTATTACTGATGCTCGGGGAATTAAGTGAATAGTCCTATAACATATTCAATTACAACTGAGGTGCTGTAGTCAAATCAAAAATCAAAGCCCATGTACATTCCAAAGTCTTTAACCTCATATTCAACATGTGCTGGGGAATTTCCTTAGGAGTACTTATATGTCTCCTTTCCAATTTGCACAGTAGAACATAGACTAACAAAGGTTAAGGTGTTGTACAAATAATGGTTGATTACTTAGGTATCTCTGAAGTTCCATCTGGATTTCATTTATGTATCACCAATAACCTATCTTGCAGTCTTCTGCAAACATGCTTAAGCCAGATCTCCAACTGACATAATATTACAAAGAATATTTAAAAAATAATGTTATCTAGAAATGATCCCTTGGATATTACCCTAATTTCACCTGGTTATATACCACTCACTTTCATTTTCTGTGCCATACCCTGAAACCAGTCCTTTACCCAATGCACTACAGAGCTGCCAATCCCATTACATTAAAAGTTATTGATAACGTGTGTGGGATGATATCAAATGCCCTACGCAAACCAGAGTATGCAGCATGCACGACTATGTTTTCATCCAATGCAGAAATAAAATTATTAAAAAGGTATCAGGTTAAATAAGCATTAGATGCACTTTACAAAATTACCCAGAAGTATGTCCAGCAGTTGCTACTACTCCAGTTTATGTCACATTCTCTTGGGACTGCACCTTCTTCATTAGTCTGATGGACCTATAACTACTGAAGGAGGTAGAAGTATCACCAGGGAGAATTTGAACATTTACCATTTTCCTGTATCTTGGTATCCATTCCCACCCTCCTATAATAGTACACACATCTTAATGATTCAGCAAGTGATTGTGATACTTCAGTTACTTATGATGCCTGGTATTTTGTTTGTCCCAACTGATACACTTTTTTTTAGCAAGTTCAGGGTGAATTTATTATATTGTTATTTTTGTATTTAAGCAGAATTAAAATGTTGCATACTGTTTCTTGTTGTTTAACTTAATTTAAGAGTTAAACTGATAAGAAAGTAATCTGTTCAGTTCAGCCTCATCAGAAATGGGACTTCCTATCACAAGTTTGATAAGCAGGTGTCTAAAGTCTATCTACATAAAAGCCACCTGTTAGAAATCACAGAATGGTGAACTTAGCTGAGTTTGGGCACAAATGTGAACCATCACAATACACAATAGATGTGAAGTGACAAATGACATGTACAGATGTGTGACAGCAGGCACAATGGTGCAGAATGGTTCAGCAACTGCAAAGAATATTCAATAAGTGAAATGATGTTCATATATTCTGAAATGGTCATAATTACGTTTATCTGCCTAACTATATTATATTTAAGTCTTGCTTTCTTTATTGTTACCGTATATTGTTCTTCTTATTGTATTATACATTTATTGTAACATGCATCTCTCAGTTATATTTGTACTGTTGGAGCATTTCTCCCCGGGCTTCTGCTGAAAAAAGGCTTTGTCCAAGTCAGACTATCCCAGTCAACAAATGTCATATAAATAAATACATAAATAAATAAATAAATAAATAAATAAATAAAAGTAGCTGTGGAGATATAAACAATCACATCTCCAAACACACACACACACACACACACACACACACACACACACACACACACACACACACACACACACACACACACACACACAAGATGGCTGCATTACTCCTGGAGCCACTTCAAAACATACTGGGTGACTAAAATCATTAGCACATATTATGACCAGAGCCAGGAGAAAACAGAGCAACACCAGAGATAGACATCCTAGGACAACTATCAAGGTTTTCAAGGCTGACTTTTTCCAGCTCAGGGAAGGGACAGCTGCAGTTAACCATAAGGTGTAGTCATGAAAATGGGGCACATTATCCCTGATGTGGCCAAATCAGTGTGCAGCACAAGTTTTGAAGTATTTCAAAAAGGGCTACTTATTTGGTCTGGCATTCAATGATGGAGCTCACTCCTGTAACAAAGGAGGTTTCTCAATAATACACACCTGTGTGCCTAAATGTATGGGAGCTGCTGTGTGCAGGCTTGCCCAGGACCAAAAGCTGCTGACTGACAGCACCAGCACTTTCACTCTGTGCTAGGCTGGTTGCCAATGTCCTCACAACACCGCTCCAGTCCATATCAGTTGAGGAAGATAGCATGAAAGATGTCAGCAACACTTATCTGTCTGGCCAGTTTCAGTACTTACCTAACAAGAAGGCCTTACACTGCAATACAAAAAGGTCTAGCCCATCAATGGGAACTGGTCCTCCTGTATCATAACTGTCTATCTGCAAGCGGTTGCACACCACCTATACATGTAGTTCATATTCTTCTCTACCTGTAGCATGCTCCACCCACATACTCCTTCTGCACTTGGTAATCCACAGCAAATATCAAATATTTCACTGATTGTATATACACAGTAAAATGTGACCCTTTGGGCGCATTCATTCACACACATCTTCCAAGTATTCCTCTCTGGACTGCTAGTAGACTTCCGTACTGGCCACCAAGTGGTGCTGTTCTTTCCTGCCTCTTTCCTGAACTCTCCTGCTGTTCCTTTGACTTTTTTCACAGTTGGTTGTTTGCAATTCATAATAATTTTGTATTACTTTGCACAAACTCCCTTTTCCCAGTTCAGAGTTCATCACTGGACAGTTGCACAACTGGTCTTCCCACTGTGAATTGGTGCATATTTAATAGGTACCCCTAAAACAGGACTGCAGTTACCAGCCTGCATAGTACCTGTGCTGTTCTTTTTCTGCATACTGCTAATGTTATTCCATTGGTTTGTTTTCACTGACTGTTGTTGTTACAAGAGTACTCTTAGATTTTCCATTTTGGTGTGCATGCAAATCTATTCATCTTTTTAGAGACTTCTGGATGTTCTCTGTAGGATATTCTGCCAGAATGTAGAACACAGGTATAATGTGATGAGGAAATCAGCTGTTTTTACTTACAGCCATCATACTATATTGGAAAAATGCTGCAAACCAACCTTAAATATACATTACCAACTTTGGGGTTTCAGCTTTGTGACAATCTATTATTTACTTAGTATACTCTTTGTGACTGTGTATAACAGCTACCATCTTGATTCAGGTTAAGCTAGTTTTCTCTAATTCTGATTTATTTATTAATTATCATTTATTAGCCAGGTAAATGAGGGGATTCATAGACCCCTTTCCAGCCACAATCTGGGCCATAAAGGTAGCATAAATGCAATATATAAATCTGACAAAAAAGAGTCAAGAATTTAAATGTTTTGTGTATGAGTACAAATTCAAACATGTAGCTTCCAGTCCATTTTATTGAAATGATCAGCAGTAAGGGGAGAAAACTATCCAAAGAGTAAAGAATCTCATGAGAATGGCTACAGCAGTAACTATGAGAATGGCATCTCACAATTTTGTACTATAGGAATCTCCCTTGTAGGGTTTCCAGCTCTTACCAGGTCAACTGTTAATGAGCAGAAGGTTGAAAATGGATTAAATACTTGAACTGCATTAGTGATCCCTGAAACTCAATACAAAGAAAAGGAAATGCTGAAAATAAATCAGCAGTGACTGTTGTGGTTCAGAGCTGTAAGAGGCTACTATATCTGCTGGCTAGAGCCAGAGTACAGAATACAAAAGCTATGGGAAAGTTTGCAACCTGAAGCTACTGCAGCTGGCAAAGCAGCTAAAACAAGATCCTTTGATGTTCATGGAGAAAATGAAAGACTGTATAGGAAGAATTGATACATTTGCTTAAGACAATTATGTCAAAGTGAGCAACCACATGTGTTCAAATCAGGCATGTCCCAAGAAAATGGAAAGTGACCTCTTATGCTGTATTTCCAAAGAAAGCATATTGCAACAAGAACTGTCCTAAAAGGAGATCAAACATCAAGAGAGAGAGAAAATAGGCCTGTCATATACTCCAGAGAAATACCAACTTCACGGCATACAAGGATAAAGCTCTGGTGATGGCTCATGTGACCTGAGACTGAGTAGCAGATCAGACACTGGAGGAACCAGGTGTAGAAAGGTATAAATGAGCAGCTGACACTGCATTGCCCATCCTGGGGGTGGGGGCAGTCTGACTGTGGCAGTACTGTCACCTAGAACATGCAGATGCTTAGTACCCAAAAATAGATAAGGGATGTTTGTTTGGCATCACTAAGGAAATTATGGTAGCCTTCAGTGTGCATGTACCAAAATGTGCATGTGCCCATGGGGGAAGTATGGGGCCCTGCAGTTATGTGGGTATGCATGTCGTAGCCAATGATTATAACCTTCAGTGTGTAGGTACCAAAATGTGCATGTGTCCATGTGGAAGTATGGGTCCCTGCAGTTTTGTGGGTGTGCATGTCATAGCCAATGATGGTAGCCTTCAGTGTGCAGGTACCAAAATGTGCATGTGTCCATGGGGGAAGTCTGGGCCTCTGTGGTTATGTGGGTGTGCATGTCATACATGGGGGGTGCTTAGGCAATGCAGAAATACCCTTGAGGCTTGCCTTAGAAAGTGACACAGGTTATGGAGATAGGGGTGTCAAGTAGTTCTCTAGCCTGAGGACAGTTAAGGTTCATCTTTAAATGCAGAAAACATAGATCTGGAAGGAGGAAGCCAGACCTTCAAAACACTGATTTGAGGGCATGTCCAGTTCCGGTAGACAGGCAGATGCAGTAAGATAGGGTAGGGCACAAGCAACCTGTATAGCTATCTGTATGACAGCTCCCTACAGTCGTCTGTCCAACACCAAGAAGACTGGTGTCTCCCCCTCTACTGTGGAATGAATAGGCTCACTGGTGGGGGCTGATGGCCAGCAGCCAGTACTTAGTCAGAACTGGTTCTATCATATATTTTCCATTGTTATGTGTTTTTAATTATTTAAAATATTGTATTACTGTTTTGTACCTTATATGTTATAGTTGCCTGGTGTCAGAGAAATTGCCATTAAACTGCTATCTTGCCCATGTGTTGTGTACTTTTTACCTCAAGATAATACTTCTATACACACTGAAAAAACACATTTTTAAATTTTTACATTTGAATCTTTGAACTGTCCCTAGGTTATTATTTTTAGGAGCTGGGTTGTGCAAAATGAACATTAGTATAGAAATGGATTTTGGAAACAAAATGTACTACAAACCCCAACAAGACTGTGGTGATATTTGGCACTCAACAAAGACCATATAATGATTACAAGTTATTAATATATGACCTACAAAAACTTCTTACACAGGCCACATGGCAGAAATACCTAGGTTTCCTCACACTGAACCACAAATCGGTAAAATTCTATTGCAACTTAGATCTACATTCATATTCACTAATATACTGACATTCAGCTAAACAAGCCTTTGAACTTCATATTGTATTCTGAAAATTAAAATACTGCCTTCCTGTAATAAAGCTAACATTATCACCAAATACTAAAACACCACAAGTGACAGGAAACAAAATCTGCTGCTTTATTACTTTATGTCATAGACTGTCATTGATTTTTAGCTGATTAGTGAACTAAGCAAAGTCACATGACTTCCAGAAGTGTGGACGGCCTTCCTGCTACTAAATTCCCTTACATTTAAAATGTTAAATGAAAATTACTTTCCTTCTCTTAGAATGAATCTGCCCCTCAGATCTGTCTATTACCCTTTCCCATTGTTGGTAAATAAACACCCTTACTGCAAAGATCCATTTGCAGAAAAGATAATGAATGCTGACTAGTGTTATGCTTTCCAGGAGCAAAAATAAAGGATATGAGAAAGGCCTTAAAATGCCTTTATGTTAGGAAGTATAATCTGTTTTTATTCTTGTTGGTACAAATAATGTCATCCATAAGGACTCTCAGACTGTTAGTAGGGAACTCACAGCCCTCTTGGATAGTGTAGCTTGTATAGGTTTTAGGACATATTTTTCATAAGTCATATGTAGAATCAGATCACCATAAATTAAAAGATTTTTGGGTAAACAGATATATGAAAAAATGTCCTGTTTTAAAAAATGGAAATCTGTAGAGTGTCCAAGCCAAATTTTGGCACATGTGTTTAGACAGGATGGAAAGCAATTGTCAAGATCACGGCAGAGAATTTTTGCAGCAGATATTTTGCAATATTTGACAAACACAATACAGGAATTTTGCCAGGTAAAACATTTAACAGTTCACAGATAGCGACATTTGATGCATCTCTAATGGGTGTTAATGCTAGGAGCATTAATAATATTGTTTTATTGGAAAATTTGTTACACTCCCATAAGATTGATGTTGTTATTGTTGTGAAACAGTTAAAGAATGACTGGAAACCAGTTCTGCCAGGGTATACATGTTTTTACTGCAACAGACATTCTAACAAAAAATCTGGTGAAGGTGTTATGATAGGGATTAAAGATTGTTATGAGACGTGTAATTATTATATGTTCAATGACAATGTGAATACTGTAGATTATGTAACTGTGACAATAAAGATAACCCTTGAACATATAACAGTTGTTGGAGTGTACAGACCACCAAAGTCAAGTGCTGATGACCTAGAGGAATTCATACCTTTTTGCATGAAATACAGGAGGGAAGAATAATAATGGCTAGGGCTTAAATTTGCTGGAAACAGCCTGGTATAATACTGACTCAACAAGCACCTATGAGAAATAGAACATACACAGACATTGTGTTCCTGAAGAAATTACTGTTACTTCTGTCAAGTTTTACCACAGTTGATGTGTAAAGATCATTGGGTTATAAAGGTTAATTTGTTGCTAGATAATTCTTCTAAACTAAAATCTAAATCAATGCAGAGAAGATTAATTATAGATTATATGGAAGCAAACAGTCACTATGTAAGACTAATTAGAGTGATGCATTCAGTGGAAAAACTGAAGAAGGAATGTGAAATGTTTTGAAAGAAAAATTGTTTGAATGCAAAAAAAAAATATGTTTAATATCAGGATGTAGGCAAACAACTTTAGCAGGGTATATTTCCATAAGAATAAAATATTTGATTAAGATGAGAGACAAAAAAAGAAATGGAAAAGAGGTCAAACTATGACTTTGAAAACTGAAATAAACAAGCTGGACAGACAAATTAAACATAGTATGAGAAAAGATCAAGAACATTTTGAAGAAAATTTATATAAGGATATTGAGCATAATAGGAAACCATTTTATAGCTATATAAGATGTGGTAGGAATAAAGACATACAAATTGATAAAATGTGTGTAGATTCTAAAATTTATTCTCAGACACAACAGACTATTTACAAAATCTTACGCTAAGCAGTTTGACTCCACAATGGAAGTGATAAATTGTCTAAGAGGCATTCAGGTATCATCAGATACTGAAATTGAATTAGATTATATTGAAAAAGAACTGCACAAATTGGATCCAAACAAAGCACAGGTACGAGAAATAATTAGTAATAATGACCTGAGAACACTTCAACATGAACTTGCAGTACCATTATAACTGTTATTCACTAGGTCATACAAATATAGGGTGATTCCTCAAGATTCAACACAAGCACTTGTTAAACCTATCTTTAAGGTTAAAGTGGAACTGGACAAACACAGTCATAAAGAGCCATAAGTTTACTTTCATGTTTTGGAAAAATAATGGAGAAGGTTATATTGGATAAATTATTGTCAGAATTGGAAAGGTTGAGACTTGAAACCATATATCAGCATGCCTATGTTGGAAATAGATCGATTACCACTTGTAACATGATGTCCTATAATAATACAATAGCAGTTATGAATGAAAAAAATTGCTGTGATGTAATTTATATAGATTTAATTTCAGCATTTAATAGGGTATGTACAAAACACCAATCAATAAATTAGAACAACTAGGTATTGATGTAGTTTTGATAATATGGATAGCTACATGGCTTATAAATAGGACATGGCAAGTATAATGCAGCAATTGGATGGGTGAAATTTGAGGTAACAGTCAGGGTGTCCCACAGGGCTCTAGCCTATGCCCATTTTTGTGTAGACTGTATCTTTCAGATCTATCTTTTTTCATCTGAGATGTTCTAAAGCTTCTATGTAGATGACTTGAAAACAGGTAAATTGATTACACATGTTACAGATAGGGCATGCTTGCAAAAGAACTTGACTAAATTGACCATTTGGGCACAGTAAAATAATATGCTGATAAATACATCAAAAACTAGGCATTTGAGATTTTGGAGACATACAATGAAAGGTGAATATTTAATACAGCACACAGTGATTGAAACTGTAGATTAATTTAAGGATCTGGGTATATTGGTAGGGATCTATGTCAGATTATCAAAGTTCCACTAGTAGTTGTAGCAGAGTCCAGATACAGGCTGTATCATAGTCCAGATACAGGCTTGCTGCTTTTGGAACTGTGTGTAGTGGGTTGCTTATTCTGAACAGGCCACCTTGGATTGGAAGGGCCTATCTGTACTTTTGTGACATAATTGTGCTGATTGGGGCTTGTCTGGTAAAGGCCTAGGGCTTGGAATAAGCATCATCCTCATTGATCCTTTTCAATCTTTTAGAGTTTTTTCAAGTTTTTAACTTCTGGTATTTAGGCACTGTATTTGAGCAGGTTTCTGCTTGTTTGTACTGAGCTGAATTGAGGTGGGCTAGCAGCCACAACTCTGAGTTGAGATGCCAGATGACTAGAGGCTTCTGAGCTTCCAAAAAACACATGTTGCCTGCTTTTTGCTTATTTATACTATTTACTTCACTTTTTTATTGCCTGCCACCTACTTTTATACTGTATTATTTACTGTGTTCTAAATTACACTGTTGTATTGCAATTGTCTGCTTTACTGTGCCTGTAAAATCAAATTTTATTGCTATTTTCACTGTTTACAAAGCTTTTTTTTTGTTTCACTGTTTGTTAAGTATTTACTGGTATTTTGTCACTGTTTTAAAGCTATCTGTTCTGCTTGTTATGGTTTTCTCTCCAAGCAGTGTTAAAATAACTGAGCTAACTGTTTAAATATTGTTTGAAGCCTCCTGGCTGATTTTCTGCTGTTTTAAATGTTTTTTAGTGTCTCACTGCTATTTTTCTGCTTTGTTAAACATTCTCTAGTGTTTCAAGCTGAAACTAGGGTAGTTAGTAGCTGTAGCATAGTCCAGATACAGGCTTGCTGCTTCTGAAACTGTTTGTAGTGGTTTGTTTGTTTGTTCTGAGCATGTTTTCCAGGACATCTTGGATTGGAAGGGACCTGTCTGTACTTTTGTGAGAGAATCGTGCTGATTGGGACCTATTTGGTGAAGGGAAGCCAGTATAGGGCTTGGAATAGGCATCATCATTGGTCCTTTTCAATCTTTTTAGAGTTTTTTCAAGTTTTACCTTCTGGTATTTAGGCTCTGCGTTTGAGCAGGTTTCTGCTTGTTTGCGCGTCACACAACACCTTGCACTGCTGTGCAATTGTGTGCCAAAGCAGGATAGTTAAATTCAACAAATTTTCCCTAAAGCCCAGGTAGAAATATTTATCCATTAAGCTCCATCATCAATTTTGAAAAGCCACCCTAGTGACAACAGTCTTCAACCTAGCATTATGGACAGTTGAACTACCCTTGTTTCTCCTGCTAACCTTGTTGACTTGGGTCTCTTGAGGCAATGTAGCAATTGCCACATGTACACAGACAACCCTCTACTAGTAACACACTCTAGTAGAGGGTATGAAAGATGTATTTACACCAAGAATCTAGAATCCATGCTCTCTCTCTCTCTCTCTCACTGAAAACAGTAACATGGAGAAGGTTGTTAAGTCAACCACGACTGCATACGTACATAGAAGGGCATGGAACGCATTATCATGGAAC
Source organism: Protopterus annectens (assembly GCF_019279795.1). NCBI lineage: Eukaryota > Metazoa > Chordata > Ceratodontiformes > Protopteridae > Protopterus > Protopterus annectens. The sequence goes on from NC_056728.1 coordinate 1,714,639,923, forward strand.
TTATAAACAAAGACATTGGCAACCTTCAAGCACTGGACCCCACCCAATTTGGGTTTGTGAAGGGCCGATCTTGTCTCCTGAATCTGATTGACTTCTTCGAATCAGTCTCCAGGGCTGTGGACGAGGGTAAGGCGGTCCACACAGCCTATCTGGACCTCGCCAAGGCCTTCAACACCATCCCCCACTCTAGAATCATAGATAAACTTACTAAGCTGGGCATAAATCCCTATGTCACTCAATGGATTGCCAACTGGCTTACTGACAGAACCCAGACTGTAAAAGTAGCTGACTCCAAATCCAGCTCCAGACAAGTGACAAGTGGAGTACCTCAGGGTTCAGTCCTGGGACCACTCTTGTTTGGCATTTACTTCTCTGAAGTACAGGCCAACACTAAGGGACTCTGGCTAACAAAGTTCACAGATGACTGCAAACTGGTAGCCATTATTAAATCCCCAAATTATGTGGATATTCTACAAAAGGGCCTTACAGAAACAGATGCCTGGTGCCAGAACCATGGGCTCAAGCTTAATGCCAAGAAATGTATAGTTATCCCCTTTGGAAAAAAAATGTACCCATGAATTACCACATAGGTGGCAGGACACTAAACATCGAAAATGTGATGAGAGACTTAGGGACACAGGTGGACAGTGGTCTCACTTTCGATAGCCACATCGCCACAACAGTCAGGAAATCCTTCTATGTGGCACACCTCATCACTAAGGGCTTTTCATCCAGAAAAAAGAAGGTCATTGTCCCACTGTACTCATCCCTCATTAGACCCATTATAGAGTATAATGCCCCGTTTGGTATGTACCTCATAAGACATCTGCAACAGCTGGAAAGGCCACAGAAATACCTCACTAAAAGAACCACAGGCCTAAAGCAGATGCCATATGCTGACCGACTAAAACAACTCCAGCTATACTCTGTGGCATATCGTCTACTCAGAGGCGATCTCTGCTTAACATACAAAGCCGTGTCAAACCCTGAGCTGTTGGACATGCTCCACTTAAAGAAATCCCAATCCATCAGAGCCACACACTCCAGGGATCTAAACCTTGTCATCACAATGAACAAAACATGCTGGAGGGATAGGTTCCTGACCCAGAGACTCCCCATACTCTGGAATAGATTGCCCATACATGTCAAGCAGAGCACCTCACTGACCCTAATCAAAAGGAACCTTGATGATTGGATGGGAGATAGGAAATTCACCCTAGGGATCATGTCAGTCACCCTGCTAGACAGGGGTCCAGAGAAGTAAATATTGTGGGAAGAAATATCCAGGGAATTGTTATAGCTAGGCTTGCATAGGCCCTAGGCCAATAGCCTAGTACCAACCTATGAACCTATGAACCACTACTCATACACATACTACTACTCACACATGTAGTACTCATCAAACATGTAAATCCACATACATGGAGGTTCTCTCAAAAAACTTACTGAAACAACAGAGACCTCCAAAACACAAGACTGCTACAGCTAACACAGTCCCCACAGCTCCCATGACACATAGCAAGACCAGTGTCTCATCTACTAAGCCCATAAGGCATAACACTCAAAAAACAAGTTTTTGTGTCATTGGAGACTCAACAGTGAGACACACAGATGTCCCACTCACCAGGCTGGACAAGGAGAAAGTCACAGTCAGCTGTGTGTCCGGTGCCAGGATTCGTCAAATCACCCATGCACTCAAGTCTCTCAGCAACAAGTACCGCTATGACTCTGTCATCATTCATGTTAGTGTGAATGACCTGAGATGTACCTCACTGGATTATATGAAGTGAGATATGGTTGAGCTCTCGGAGTATGTGTCCTAGGCAGGTATTTCCCTAGCCTTGAGCAGCATACTACCCTCACCTATAATGATGCCACAGTATAAACAAAAATGGATTCATTTCAATAATTGGCTCAGTTTTTGGTGTCATTCAAAGGGGATCCAGTTCCTGTCAGCCTGCAAAGCCATGGTTGACAAACCTCGCTGCTTTGCCAGAGACGGTTTTCACCTTGCACCTCTAGGCTTTTGGCTGCTGACAAAGGCTCTTGCTACCCCATGGTGCCTTTTTTTAGGCAAGGTCTTGAAAACAACATTACCAACATGAAACTAACCAATTAGAACAAAATAAGGGTCATGCTGCTAAATGCTAGGAGCGTAAACCAAAAACTGCACTCCCTGAAAGCACTTCCATCATTAGAAAATGTAGATGTCTGTGCAGTGACAGAAACCTGGTTCAAGGCCTCAGAGAGTACCCCGGCCTTGCAAGGCTACAATGTCTTCCACACCTTAAGACTGAAAAATGAACATGTGACAACCAAAGGAGGCAGTGTTTCAATCTATTTTAGAGATAAATTCATCTCCGACCTAGTTAGATTGGACAACTCCATGGAGCTACTCCAGGTCCACGTTACTGTGGGTAAGACCCCCATTCAAGTCATAGCCAGTTATAGATCCCCCTCCATGGATCACTACACCCATGAAGCCTACTTGTCCAAACTGGAGACAATCTGAATTTTACTGAACACACTTGTTATGGAGGATTTCGATTATCCCATCAAGTGGGAAACCTACGCTAGTTCTAACTCACTAGCACAAATGTTTCTTGATTTTGTTAATGCAAATGTCCTGGAACAAATTTTCCATACCCTGACAAGGGGAACAAACATTTTAGATCTGGTCCTCACCAACATGTCAAACAGGTGCACTGCTGCAACTGTCAGACCCTCATTAGTTAAAACGTACCACAGATTGGTCACCTTCAAGCTGGCACTAACTCCAGAACTCACAAAGGGTGAAATCAGACTAGAAAACATCACCAAGGCTAACTATACCCTCCTAGGTGAAGATATAAATGCATTCCAAACCCCATCCCAACCTGAAAGTGGCAACTATGCCAAAGCTTACACTAAAGCACTGTGCAATCACTTTCATAAATGTATAAACTTAGCTGAACCAGAAAGAATCAAAGCCAGAGCCCCAAGTCATAAAAGTAAGCTTCCATGGTGGACATCCAGCATCAACAAACTTTAAAATAAACTCAAAAAGGTGATGTCCAAGAAAACAAAGGCAAGGACCCAACAATGGAAAAGCACCCTCCTCAGCCTCAACAGGCAAATAAGACAACTTGTCAAATCCTCCAAGGGCTCCTTTGAGAGAAACTTAGCAAGTACAGCCAAGCATAACCATAAGACTTTTTACAGCTACGTACATAACCTAAAAGGTAGGACCCAAGCATGTACAGAAATGGTGGCCAATGGTATCATACACCTTATCACCTCCTAACTTACAACAAACCTTCCCCCAAACTCCCCTCACCCTACATATCTGAAACGTAGCTCCTCAAACCCCTGTCCAAGGCACAAAATATAGCCTCTACAGACCAGACAACATCCCAGGCTGTCTTTTAAACAGGCTAAAACATGAACTAGCATCACCACTAAGTATCCTTTTCAATCATAGCCTAACCACAGGCTTTGTTCCTGCAGAATGGAGAACAGCTACAGTTATTCCCCTCCGCAAAGGTGGCCTAGCAACAGACCCAGGGAATTACAGACCCATATGCCTGACCAGCCTCAAGTAAGGCTATGTAATATATAATTATGGACCTCATGAATAAAGACATAGGTGACCTCCAAACCCTGGATCCTACCCAGTTTGGCTTAGTGAAGGGCAGATCCTGTTTGTTAAATCTGGTGGATTTCTTTGAATGTGTGACCAAGGCCATTGATGAGAGCAGATCTGTGCACACAGCATACCTTGACTTAGCAAAGGCTTTCAGCACAATCCCACCCACATTCAGGCATTACCAATAAACTTAGCAAACTGAATGTAAACCCCTTCTTTGTAAGATGGGTTGCCAACTGGCTCACAAACCAGACACACACTATCAAAGTGGGTGACTCCACATCAACCAGCAGACCAGTTACTAGTGGGGGGCCACAGGAGTCAGTACTGGGCCCCCTACTGTTTGGTATATACTCTTATAGGTTCAGGTCAAAACTAAAGGGGTGTGGCTGACTAAGTTTGCAGACGACTGTAAACAGGTGTAATCACTGAATCCCCAAATGATGTCAGTATACTTCATGAGGGTCTCATGCAGACCACTGACTGGTGTATTAGCCACTGTCTCAAACTGAATGCAAAGAAATGCATCATCATTCCCTTCAGCACAAACAATGTCCCTTCACACTATCAAATCAACAACAGTACCCTAACTACCCATGAAGTGTTAAGGGACCTGGGATCAAAAGTTGACTGTGACCTTAGCTTTGGCCATCATGTGTCTACTGTAGTAAGGAAAGCTTTCTATATAGCACACTTTATTAGTAAAGGCATCACTTTGCGAGCAAAAGAAGCTATAACCCCTCTATACTTGGCACTTATCCAGCCAATAACTGAGTATAATGCCCCATTTGGCATGTACCTGCAGCAATTAGAGCAATCTCAGAGGTTCTTAACAAAGAAGATCAAACAGCTCGAGAATATGCCTTACACAGACTGACTAAAGTCCCTTTCACTATACTCCATATCATACAGACGTCTTAGGGGAGACTCATGCCTTGCCTACAGAGCAATCCAAGACCTAAACCTAATGAACTTGTTACACATTCATAAATCAAATGGGACTAGGGCTACCCATTCCAGGGACCTAAATATGGCCTGTGACTCAAATAGGACATGCTGGAGGGACAGATTTATCTCCCAGTGTCTTTGAAACAGACTACCAATTCATATGAAACAGAGCAACTCTATGACACTGTTCAAGAGGAACCTGGACAAGTGGATGGGGCACCGTAAATTCTTTCCTGGGATAGCATTCACAACCCTCCCGGACATGGGTAGTAATCACTAAATGCAATCTTAGGTATTGACTAGGATTCTATGGTATTACATTGGGATGAACCAGCTAGGCTTAAAATGACCTCTGGTTCAATACCCTAGTAATCTCCTATGATCCTATGATATGGCTGAGACCATATGATTGACGTTTTAGAACTTCAAACATTAAAAAAAAAGAAATAAAACAAAAAAAATTGACCCCCCCTGCACCCCCATGTGGGTGGCCGCACCCCCCACACCCCCTGCTAATTAAATATACCAACTACGAGATTGCACTACATTGTGGAAAAGGGGAAATTTCCCATTCTGCCCTGTACTGCAATCTCCATTCAAAACGTTTAAAGTTTCAAAACTTTGATCATATGGTCCTAACCATATGACTTTCAAAGTTTTGAAACTTCAATAATCTGATAGGGACCCATATGGGTAGATACAATTTTGAGTTTTTCTAATCATATCAATCAATTGGTTAATGATAGTTATAGAACTGTGGGTTGTATAAAAAGATTTATAAAGTCTAGAAAATCAGAAATGATGAAGTCATTGTTTGTTAGTTACTGTGACAATGTGGGGTGTTGCCATCTGTGCCTGGAAGAATGAGGCAGTGCATGTGTGGCATGTGCCAGTATAATTAGCTGGAGTTTTGTGTGTTTAATTTTGTGTCAGTTGACTGTCACGCTGACTTGTACAGATGCTTATTTTAAAAATGTGTCAACAGTGTTATAACTGATTAAATTTTATGTTCAAACAAATAATTCTGAAAGGGAAGAGTAGAATTTTTTGAAATTGTTCTATAATTTTCAAATACTACAACAGATCTTAGCACAAATCTTAGCAAGTTCCGCGGTGGTGGTGCTGCAGTAGCGTTGTCGCCTCACAGTAGGACGCTGTCTGGTTCGATTCTCAGCTAGAGCATCTTCTGCGTGGAGACATACGTGAATGGGCGTACCTTCATTGAAGGTTGTGCATCAGGCCTGGCAAACCGGTACGTAAAAATCAACTGCCAATCATTAGCGGACTGGAGTTCTGCTGTGGCGACCCCTAACCGGGAAAAGCCGAAAGACACAAACCAACAACAGAACTTAGCAAAGCTCTGAATGTGTATTGAATTAGAGACATGTGATCAAGTGTAATGTCATTCTATAACCAGCACTGACAGGATGGAACTCACACAACAGCTCATTTTGTTTTGTTTGGAACCTGATATAAAAATCTATGACAGTTATCACAGTTAGTTAGTTGAGTTCAGTTGAGTTCCGTTCAGTCTGTTAGAAGCTCTTCACCTTGCCTTGTTGAAGTAAGCATTTCAACATCTAATCTTACCTTGATGTATCAGTTAAGTAGTGTTTTTCTGCATCTGTCTGAATCTGTCCAGCTGTGTTATTTTTATTTCTCCTGTGATTGAAGTTCTGGTGTTTATTGTACTTAGATATTTAGTATTCTCATGTTTTCTATTTTATTATTTATTATTAAATATTTTTATACCTTTCATTGTGGCTGTTCTTTTTTGAGAATACTTTTGACATCTTGAGAGTACTTGAGCTTATTTTAGTGATGCTTTGGCCACTCCAAAAAGCCTGGATGCTTTGGTTATACTCTTACCATTTATGCTATTATTGATTTTACTCAGTATAATTGGATACCCTTGTAAGAGCCTGACAGTGGTTGACTAGTGGCAGTGAGGTTACCTTATAGTCTGGGCAAAAGGGGTACAGCCAGTAAATCTGTACCAGCCTTTCCCAGGTGTGTGTGTGTGTGTGTGTGTGTGTGTGTGTGTGTGTGTGTGTGTGTGTGTGTGTGTGTGTGTGTGTGTGTGTGTGTGCAAATCAAATACCCATGTGTGGGTGTGTCAGCTACTTGGAACTGGGACACAATTCCCAAAAGTGAGTCTTGTTTGGGATCTGGAGAGACAGACAGTCCAGCCCCAGGTCTGGAGCAGGTTCCCTGTGTGGTCTTGGGGGAAATTGTGCTTGATGCAGAGAGTTGCATTTAAAATCCTGTGTACATTTATTCCTGTTCTTAGTAACCATCTTTCACTGGTGTCAGTGGAGAGAACTAAGCCTCCTTGATTACTGGCCATGGGTAGAGAGGCCATCACATTTACATTAGCCCCAAACTTGAATACAGAATAACAATATGGAAATCTTATAAGAAAACAAGCATGAATAAACTGAAAAGAGCACAGTGAAAATATACCAAGGGCATCCATGAATGTGTAAATTTAAGTTATTATGAAAGACTAAAATATTTGAACTTGTACAGTGTCTCATACAGATATTTAAGAGGAAACCTTATTCCAGTATATATGGCAGTTAGAGACAATTATCTCTCCGAATGTTTGTGGTTATCAAAAATTAGTAGAGAATCATTAGTCTAATAAGATTCTATAGGAAGAAAAGTGCACTAATTAGTTTTCTGAGAGAGTAGCTGATACATTGAATAGACTACCAAATTACATTAAAAGAAACAGTAATTTAGATATTTTTTATGAACAGCCTAGGCACTTATTATGGGTACACTTGTTATGGTACATTGACAGGCTAGAAGGGCATTATTTCCCAAGCTTAAAATATGTGTATGTATGCATGTAAGATCCAAATTTAGCTTAAATATAGGGTGTGCTAAGCATGTCACCAGGAGAAAAGTATTTATGATATTAGGAACTGCATGCAAGTTATGTGTATTAAATATCTGCAAATATCTGCTTTCTCTTATAATTTTAAATTAAAGCTTTTTAGAACATAATAAATGATAATTAGATACTCATGATGAAAATATAACAATTTGCTTTGTGGATTTCTGCAGTAAGTGATGTGTCCCTTTTGCACATATTCGGATTCCTGGCCTGTTTTTGCTGTAATATCTCCATCCATTTCTATTCATTACATGTCCTCAGCTGCCTGTTTTCCCAGGAGCCCTCAGTGAAGACATTAGGCATAGCTGATGAAACAGCTACTAAACTATTAGTCTATAACCCATCAGGATGCTGAGCATGCACATGCATGAAACACAAGGGAGGGCAGCAATTTTAGGACCATAAGCAGATCCAAAGTCACTGAAATAGAATGTTCAAATGAGTCACAGCTGCATTCTGTGCTCCAGGCTCTAGATTATAATCAGGAGTCATGTGTAGCCTTAGACATTAAAGAAATGTGATACATTTATGTATATAAAGTAAAAAGTAAAAGGCAGTATGACTTTGCTATTTTAACATCCACGTCAATGGTGTTCTGGCAAATGTCATGCAAATGGTAAAACAACAAAGTAATAAATTGTAAAATGACCAAACACACAGATTAAATTAATAGAAAGCAAAACAGACAGACAGGGTACAACAATGACCTCAGAAACATGTGATACTAAAAGCAGCGCTTGAGTACACAGTAGTCACCAGTATACCTCAGAGGTTTTGAGATTTTTAACTGCTAATGAGTTTTATCTTGTAGTCCTATGTTTGATTCTCGTTCAGCCTTTACTATCATACTGTGTCACTGAGCAAGTCATTTAAACACACTAGTGCTTGTGGATCAACCCTTATAAGACAAATTGCATCGATTTTGCACATTTATCAAGTAAATAAATGAATACTAAGGCTATAATTGCTTATTTGGAATATTTCTCCCTGGACTTCAACTGAAAACAAGATCTCAACCAGATGTAGTGTCCCGGTTGATAAATGGAAATAAATAAATAAAGTATAACACACCTAAATGGCCTTGAATATTTCAGCTGAATGGGACCTCTCTAATAACTACAGATAGGAGACACAAAAGATGGACTGGTAACTATTCAATCTCTGCTGCCAGCACATTATGGCTTTAACTTTGGAATAGCAGAATTTCCTGTAAAACAGTAGTTGGAGTAACACAAGGCAGTGTAAAAATAAAATGTGCAAGACATGATCAATGCCCTGACTAAAACACTGTGTTTGTTAATGTGTAACAGTTAACCACACTCCAGATCAGGATGACATGCAAAGTAATGTACAGTAGGTAGCCACTGATTAGAACCCGACTGTATGTGCAGTAAAGTAAAACAAGTACTAGTGCCCATCCCAAAATAGTATGAGCAATAAAATACAACAGACTGCTACTGCCATGCTAAGAAAGAGTGTGTACTAATATGGAACGGGTAGCTTGTGCCCAGAAAGACAGAGTCTGCAGTAGTATATGAGAGGTAACTACTGCATGCCAAACTGTGTGTGCAGTGAAGTAACACATGTATCCAGTGTCCAGGACAATACTGTGTATAATAAAAGATAACAGATAGCTAGTTCTCGCACTAAGACAGAATGTGCAATAATACAAAAAAGGTAGCTGGAAGCCAGATCAAGACTGTGGACACTAAAATGCAACAGGCAGACAGTGCCTGTGCAAAAATAGTATGTGCAGTAATATATAATAGATGATGATACAATAGTTCACAAGCCAGGAAATAGTGTGCAGTAATATATAACGTGTGGATTATACCCAGATCAAGAGTGTGCACTAAAGCAGAAGAGATAGTTAGTGTCCATTGCAAGAATGCCTGTGCAATAAAGTAAAACAGGTAGTCAGTGCTGAGGTTAAGATGGTGCCTGCAGTAATATAAATCTGATAACCTCTGCCTGGGATAAGATGGTGCCTGCATTAATATACATTTGATAGCTTCTGCCCAAGTCAAAATGGTATGCGCACTATATAGCAAAAAAATGTACTGTCTACTGCTGCAAGTAGTTAATTGCACTTTTACAATGTATCTATTAGTTGTAGAGCTGTTGTACATAGTTTGTATGCTCTTGTCATACCAGGGCTCCAAACCAGCTATACTACATAAAGAAGGTGTTTTCTTGCACCCTTGTGACAGAAGTGTGCTGATCTAACCTGTCTGAGTTGGGGATTGCTGGTGGAAGGTTTATTGTGTGTTTTCCTGATTGGTAGTCAGCTTAAAACTTGTTTCTCCTTGCTTGTATTTAAGCTTCACGTCTGCATGGTGCTGCTCTTTACACAGCAGCAGTTAGCAGTGCCCTATATAGATGCAAAACCCTAGAAGCTCAGTTTTTCTCTAAACAGCTTACAGTGAAACCCTTCCAAGCGTTTCTGCTGCTCTAGGAGCAAATCAGTTGCACACTGAGCAGCATTGCCTTTTTGTTCAACCTTAGCCTACACAAGTTTTGGTCCATCTTGTAGTCTCAGCACTACCAGCATAGTGCTGTCAAATTAACTAATTACTTTCCCTGATACAAAATACAGTAACAGCTTGCTATCATGGATGGGCATTTTCCCATCACCTCTCTGGCCAGCCTGATAGACATGGGCAATCTGATTCAAAGTAGCAATTGCCTCATGTATATTGACAACCACTTACTCCTGAAACAAACAAATACTTTATGTGGGAGATGTAGTTGCACTATGAAATTGGATGATAGGCAATCACATAAGGACAAATCGAATGCCAAACAGGTTGTCAGCACGCACACACTTCCCACGCTAAATAAGGACATGACACATAAACCCACATATGTGGAGGCACTCACTGGTAACTTACCAAAAGATCAGAGGCCTCCCAAACAGAAACCACCTACACATAAGAATGCAAAAAACAATCACAACACACACACACACACACACACACACACACACACACACACACACACACACACACCAGTGTCCCAATAAATAAGCCCATAAGGCTTAACATCACACAACCTAATGTACTGGTCATAGGTGACTCCATTGCAAGAAATATGGATGTTCCCCTCACCAGGCTGGATAAGGAGTGGGTTACGGTTAGTTGCCTGTCAGGTGCCTGGATCTGTCAAGTGACATAAACACTCATGTCACTCAACCACAACTGCCGGTATGACTCCGTAATAGTCCATGTGTGGATGAATGACTTGAGATGTACCTCAGTGGACTATATCAAGAGAGACATGACTCTCAGATTATGTGCCACAAGCAGGTATAAGCCTAGCCTTAAGCAGAGTTCTACCTTCTTCAAAGATGATGCCACAATACAAACAAAACATGATTGACTAACAATTGGCTTGGCTTCTGTTGTCAATAAGGGGCTCCAATATCTGTCAGCCTGGGAAGATGTGGTCGACAGGCCATGCTGCTTTGCCATTGATGGGCTGCACTTGTCTCTTCTAGACTTTCAGATACTGGCAAAGGCATTAGCCACCCCTATTGTGCCTTTTTTAGGCAGTGTCAAAATAACCAACCTCCCAACATAACAAAATCCTCTCTAGATAAACTCCAGGTACTACTGCTTAATGTTGGGACTCAAAACAACAAACTGCAACCCCCTGGAAGCACTCTTCACTTTTGAAGATGCTGACATCTGTGCAGTCACAGAGACATGGTTCAAAGGTGTGTAAAGCACCCTGGCCATGCAGGGCTACAATGCATTCCATAAGTTCAGACCACAAACTGAACATTATATGGTTACATAATCTCAAAATACTGAAATCTCGAATTTCAGCACCTTGAGACCATAAAGTCGAACGCTTGAAATCCTGAAACCCCAAATCCGTGAAACATAAAATTATGAACATAAACACACCATACACCACACAACACATACACCATCCTACCCACATTACATCAAATAAACAAACAAATCACACACAAACAAAAAAAAAAACAAATCAACAAACCTACACTGCATATAAGCAGGGGAGCAAGCCCCCTGCACCCCACTTATATATACTAACTCCGAGATTGCACCAAACAGAAAAAGACAGCAAACTCATCACTAGACACTCTACAGTACCCTTGCACACACACATCACAAATATACAAACACCACCACTTTCAACCTACCCTAACCCACACATAAAACTTCCAAACACAATCACATATACTCAAACAAATACCTAAAACATTAACAAAATACTCACTTACCTTACATACCAGCCAAATCCACATACTAAACTGTACATGCTGCACACACTACATCCCGCGACAAATACTAGAACACCATAACCGTGAATTCTAATAAATCGTTCAGAGAAACAAATTAACCAACAAACAAAAGAACGAACACCAGTTCCTTCAGTGTCTTGGGATCCAGTACTCCAACCAACTAAAGCAGAAATCCTATTATTCTTGTTGAACACAGGCAACCAAAGAGTAGTTTAAAAATAGTTTAATGTCCAAGTTTCTTTTTTTTTTCCTTTGGTTTAAAAATAGTTTAATGTCCAAGTTAAGCGCTTTCACTTACATCACTGCAAGCTTCATCAGAACTACAAGATTCTAACTGACAAACATTTAAATAACTTTTTGGTGCCAAAAAATGTAACTACAACAGTTACTTAAAGCAATACAATGCTAATTACAAAATCTATGTACATACAAAACATGTTGACTCAATAACCATCTATAATGTCCTATATTATACTATAAAAACCAGTATCTACACTAATCTGGATCATTAGATGTAATATGTATTGTAAAATGTATATATATAAAAATCATGTTAAAACTAATAATGGTTTAATAGATATAAAATCATTAAGCCCAGGTGCGGTGGAGGCATCAGTATAAATTTGCCATAATAATTCTTTATAAGATAATAATCCCTTAAAATTGCCCCCCCCCCCGGAATCAATAACCACATTATCCAATATTGCAAATTTAAAAAAATGTTTGTCACCATACTTATTTATATGTCTGTACAACGCTTTATTAACATCCTTGGTTCTAATGCTATAAAGATGTGAATAAATGTGTTCATTAAATTTTCTCTCCGTTTTGCCTATATAATATCCCGAACAAACCATACACATAGCAATATAAATAACCATTTTGGTTTGACAATTCCCTTGTATAAATCTGATTTTGGTTTGGGTAACATTATTTAAGATAATCTTTTCACCCTCATATATAAAACTACATTGTTTGCACACACCACATCTACTAGTGTGCTTTGTATTCTCATCTCTACACCAATAACCTCTTTCCAAGTAGTGCTTGATGTTCTTTCCTACTTTGTTAACAAATTGGGGGCCACTGCCCAACACTGAGGTAATTTCTTGGTCTGCAAGGATAATATTCCAATTATTTTTAAATATATTCATAATTTTAGGTATATATGGACCAAATTCTAAAATACATACTCTATTAAAATTAGTATCATCTTTAGTCTTCCTGTCACTGCAAGTATTGGTAGTATTACCGCTATACATCATATTATCATATTTGTAATTGAGACCTAATAAGGGTATATATTTCCCATTCTCTGATGATGTATTCCCTAACTTTATACATCTTATTACCGTCATATCCTCTTTCCTTAAAAAGAGACGTAATATAAGATACCTCTTCTAACATACCTTGATAATCAGATGTTATCCTTATTGCTCGAATAAGTTGTCCTTTATATATATATTAAGAAATTGTTTTTTAGAGTGATTACTAGTGTATTCAAGATAGCTGTTTGAAAAAGTATGTTTACGATATATTCTAGATTTAAATATATTCTCAGATTTAAAGACAAATGTGTCAAGATAAGGGACACCGTTATGGTTCTTTGAACTTGTGAATTTAAGATAACTACTACTCTGATTAATATAATCCAAGAATACATCAAAAGCATCTTCACTACCAGCCCACAAAATATAGATGTCATCCAGGTACCTAGCATAATATTTCACATTTTTCATATATACACTGGTAAATACCTGAGTGTCTTCCCAGTCTAACATAACTAAGTTTGCGTATATGGGAGCACAAGCTTCTCCCATAGCTACGCCCTTAGTTTGTCGAAAATATTCTCCTTCATAAAAGATGTAATTGTAATCAAGTACCAAGGACATCATGTCTACCAGAAGACAGTTGGTGTCCCAATCAATGTCTGCATGTTTCCACTAGCCCCCTTAAAGTTGTCGAAAAAATTTATCAATCTCTCCAAAATTTTTAATAATATCCCGAACAAACCATACACATAGCAATAAAATAACCATTTTGGTTTGAAATTCCCTTGATAAATCATTTTGGTTTGGAACTCAAATTTGGAATAACTCTATCCAGATGAAGCACTGACTTCAGGACACATATTGTCCAAGTGGGTGACTTCACCTTTAGCAAAAGACCAGTCACCAGTGGCATACCATAGGGTTCTGTGCTCAACCCCTTACTGTTTGGAATTTATTTCTCAGAAGTCCAGGCAAACTTGGATGGCCTGTGGCTGACCAAATTCACTAATGCTTGCAAACTGGGAGCAATCATCGAGTCCACTAACGATATTCATATACTGCAGACAGGGTTAAATCAGGCAAATGATTGATGCCAAAGCAAAGAATTAAAGCTTAATGCAAAAAATGAATTATTATTCCCTTTGGGAAAACTGACATCCCTGCTAATTACATTCTAGACAGCACCCCTCTAAGTGTAGACCCAGTGGTACATGATCTGGGTTCTTAGGTTGATAGTAATCTGAACTTTGACTACCACGTATCCACGGTAGTAAGGAAATCCTTCTATATGGTACATCTTATAAGTAAAGGCATCATATCCAGATCTAAGGATGTTATAATTCCATTATACTTGGCCTCATCAGACCAATAATTGAGTACAATACTCCCTTTTGCATGTACCTCACCAGAAACCTGCAACAATTGAAGAGACTACAGAGGTTTCTCACCAAGAAATTGTAGGGTACACAAAACAAAGACTGAAAGCCCTGTCACTGTATTCTGTCTCCTACTGGTTGCTATGGGGTGACCTGTGCTTGGCTTACAGGGCAGTATCTGACCCGGCCCTCATGGAAATGCTACACATTTTAAATCAAACTGCACGAGGGTCACTCGCTCCAGGAATCTTAACCTAGCCTCTGATGTGAGCAGGTCATGCTGGAGAGATAACTACATCTCCTAGAGACTGCCAATTCTCTGGAATAAGCTTCCAATTCACGTGAAATAGAGCCCCTCCCTGACCATCTTCAAATGCAACCTAGATCAATGGATGGGTGACTGCAAATTCACTCCTGGGGTAGTGCCCATATCTCTCCTGGATAGAGGAAATTGGTATTAACTACCATAGACCCTTATCTCTGCGATGTTCACTCACTTAACGACCGACAATTGGAACAACTCAGGATAAACATGGCTATGCCTGTAAGGGCTCTAGGGCCATTAGCCTAGTAACCTCCTATGAACCTATGAATCTTTAAATATGATAGCTTCTGACATGGTTAAGTTAGTGTGTGCATTAATATAACTATGATAACCTATGCCCAGGCTAGTGTGGTGTACACAGTAAAATCAGGCTGATAGCATCTGATCAGCCCAAAAAGGTGTGTTAAGCAGCATTCTGATAGCTTTTGCCAAGACCAAGATAGTACATGCAGCAATTTAAATCTGATTAATTCTGTTGCTCCATGGCACACAGGGATATCCCTTACTGTGACCCAGGCGACCAGGGTTTATTTAATGGCCTTTGCACTGGAGAAGCCAGGCATAGAAGGGAAGACTAAAAGGACAGGGCCTGCTCACTCCTCTCAGGGAGGTGGGATGTGCATGTACTAGGAGGCACACAGAATGGTGTGATGCCCCTGTCAACACCTGAGAGAGCAACACTTGTACTGTGGAGGAGGGAGGAGAGCTGCTTGGAGGTAACACCCCCTGAAGAAATTACAGGCATCCTGTCTTGTCAGCCCATTATACATTCCCTCCTGAGTGCCTCACCTAGTGCATATAAGGTAGGACCATGAAGAATGAAAATATCCTCAAACTGCTCCTAATGATTGTCCAGATGATGACCACTTTCAGCTGGCTTTCATTCAATACATATCAAATGGCCTAACTGACTGAGACAGGGTCTGATAGTTGGCAAGCAGCAGGGCAAAAATCTGATAGCTTCTACTCAGGTCAAGGTGACACATACAATAATATTAAGCTGTTAACGTCTGCCCAGGCCAAGGTCGAGCATACACTAAATAAAAATCTGATAGCTTCTGCTCAGGCCAACATGGCACATCCAGTAATACTAAGTTTATAGCTTTTGCTCAGGCAAAGGTGATGTGTACAGTAATAAAAAAATGATAGCTTCTGCAACAGCCAGTGCTGTGTGTGCAGTAATATAGATCTAATAGCTTCTGCCCATGCTGAGATGGTGCATGCAATAATTTAAATCTGGTAGCTTCTCTCCTGGCCAAGATGCAGTGTACCGTCCTGCACAAGAATATCCAGTAACTGGAGCAAGATTGCATGCAGCAGAGTATCAACAGATAGCCAATGCTCAGGTGAAGAAAATGTGTGCAGTAGTATGTGATAGGTAGACAGTACTCAAACCAAGAGTGTGTGTGCAGGGAAGTATAACAGCTAGTCAGTGCCAGGTAAGATGGGAAATCCAGTAGTACAACCCTGATAGCTAGACCAAGGTCAAAATGTTCCGCATGTATCTGTATGTGTGTGAATGTGTGTGGGTGTGTGTATAATAATGTGCAGTGACAAAGCTGATGTGTGACTTAGAAATATAATACTTCTGAAACATTATATATACCTACTATGTGGCTGTCTTCATATAACACATCTGTCAAATACACAATTGTATAAATAACTGCCTTAGTTCCCTGAACATGTAGGAGAGCACTTACCATAATGTTGCAGTATGATAGGCTGTCTTCTGATCACTGAAGTGAAATTCAACAAATCTCATTGCTGATGGATGAAACATAGCAAAAAACAATCTTTGCAAGTGTGAATGTTGTGTCTTTCGGATTTTCCCGGTTAGGAGTCGCCACAGTGGAACTCCGGTCCGCTAATGATTGGCTGTAGATTTTTACGTGCTGAGTTGCCGGCCCTGATGCACAACCTTCAACGAAGGTATGCCCATTCAGGCATGTCTCCACACAGAAGACGCTCTAGCTGAGAAACGAACAGGACAACGTCTTACTGTGAGGTGACAATGCTACTGCAGCACCACCACCGCAGTATGTAATCTTTGCAAGTGTGAATAACTTTCAATAATCTAAGTAAAAATATGCATTCTAGTTTGAAACCTGTTGAAAAATACAGATTTGTGACAATATGGATTATACTATGACAAAATGACACTCAATTTCTGAGATCTAACTAGCTCAATTAAAATGATGTGAACTCTGCCCACTACATTCAATGTAATGGAGCACCTCAAAATACTTTTTTAGAGGGACGTTCTCTGCACCTCTCACCCCCCCCCCCCAAAACATGTGTGCGTGCATCTGTCTGTCTGTCTGTGTATGTATGTATCTCTATTGGGGATTACCACAGTTAGTCGAAACCACAAATGTCGGCAGTCACAACATCAACTGCATATGGTCGAAAATGTGAATACTGATGGGCTACTACTCATGTGCCAAGAAACATTTTTGGGGCATGCAATATTAAAAAGAAAAAATAAACAAAACATCAAGGGGCAAACCCACCTGCCCTCACGATACTCCCCCCGCCTATTATATGAACTAACTCTGAGATCACACAAAATTAGGGAAAGGGCATATTTTCTAATCCAACAAGCCCACAAATTACCACATAGGTGGTAATCCATTAAGTACAGAAGAAGTAATTAGGGACCTGGGGACCCAAGTTGATAGCAATCTCTCATTTGACAACCACATGGCCAAAGTGGTTAGAAAAACATTTTATATAGCCCACCTAATCATGAAGGGATTCACATCTAGATCAGGAGAGGTCATCGTGCCTCTTTACTCATCCCTCATCAGGCCCATAATTGAGTACAATGCCCCTTTTGGGATGTACCTTACCAGACACCTGCAGCAACTGGAAAGACCCCAAAAGTACCTCACCAAGAGGATCAAACGGCTCAAACAGATGCCATATGCTGCCCGGTTAAAGAAACTCCAGCTCTACTCAGTGGCATACCGCCTGTTCAGTGGCGATCTGTGCCTGACGTATAAAGCCATTTCCAACCCGGAATTAATGGACATGCTGCACCTCAGAAAATCCAAATCCCATCGAGCCACGACTCGAGACTTGAACCTCAGCACTGAAATAAATAGGACATGCTGGAGGGACAGATTCATAACCCAGAGGCTCCCTTCACTCTGGAATAAAATCCCAGTCCAGGTTAGGCAGAGTCCCTCATTGACTCTCTTCAAGAGGAATCTTGATGAGTGGATGGGAGATCGTAGGTTTACCCCGGGTATCACTTCTGTGTCACTGTTAGACAGAGGCACAGTATACTAACCTCGAAAAAGGGCATAGCAAAATAAATTTAACATGGGTGGCGAAAGCCAAACACATTCTGGCTAGGCTTATAAATGCCCTAGGGCAGATAGCCTAGTATGAACCTATGAACCTATAAGAGCAGAATGACTGAACATAAATCAAACAGAACCATAAAAAATAAATAAATAAATATCAAAACACTGCAGAACCCATGACTGTAGTGCCTTGAATATTTTTTTTAACAAAACAACACAAGTGCTTTCATACTCAGGTGCTTTTCAAGTGTAGCAAGGCAACAATACAAACCTGTATTTACGCATACTCAAATACTTAATTGATAAACATTCCTACCCAATTAAAACCAGTCATTTAATGTCTTAAAGCCCACCTCTTGAGAACGAGTTTAACAGACAAATTATCATATTAGCAAATCTCAAGAATTTTGACTGTGGTTGAACAAACAGATGTTAAGTAAAAAAAAAAAAAATCAATTAACAAGAACCACTGCACCTATATATATATATATATATATATATATATATATATATATGTATATATATATATATATATATATATATATATATATATATATATATAGTTCCATAATATCAAAATACTGAAATCTCGAATTTCAGCACCTTGAGACCATAAAGTCGAACGCTTGAAATCCTGAAACCCCAAATCCGTGAAACATAAAATTATGAACATAAACACACCATACACCACACAACACATACACCATCCTACCCACATTACATCAAATAAACAAACAAATCACACACAAACAAAAAAAAAAACAAATCAACAAACCTACACTGCATATAAGCAGGGGAGCAAGCCCCCCCTGCACCCCCCACTTATATATACTAACTCCGAGATTGCACCAAACAGAAAAAGACAGCAAACTCACCACTAGACACTCTACAGTACCCTTGCACACACACATCACAAATATACAAACACCACCACTTTCAACCTACCCTAACCCACACATAAAACTTCCAAACACAATCACATATACTCAAACAAATACCTAAAACATTAACAAAATACTCACTTACCTTACATACCAGCCAAATCCACATACTAAACTGTACATGCTGCACACACTACATCCCGCGACAAATACTAGAACACCATAACCGTGAATTCTAATAAATCGTTCAGAGAAACAAATTAACCAACGAACAAAAGAACGAACACCAGTTCCTTCAGTGTCTTGGGATCCAGTACTCCAACCAACTAAAGCAGAAATCCTATTATTCTTGTTGAACACAGGCAACCAAAGAGTAGTTTAAAAATAGTTTAATGTCCAAGTTTCTTTTTTTTTTCTTTGGTTTAAAAATATTTTAATGTCCAAGTTAAGCGCTTTCACTTACATCACTGCAAGCTTCATCAGAACTACAAGATTCTAACTGACAAACATTTAAATAACTTTTTGGCGCCAAAAAATGTAACTACAACAGTTACTTAAAGCAATACAATACTAATTACAAAATCTATGTACATACAAAACATGTTGACTCAATAACCATCTATAATGTCCTATATTATACTATAAAAACCAGTATCTACACTAATCTGGATCATTAGATGTAATATGTATTGTAAAATGTATATATATAAAAATCATGTTAAAACTAATAATGGTTTAATAGATATAAAATCATTAAGCCCAGGTGCGGTGGAGGCATCAGTATAAATTTGCCATAATAATTCTTTATAAGATAATAATCCCTTAAAATTGCCCCCCCCCCCCCGGAATCAATAACCACACTATCCAATATTGCAAATTTAAAAAAATATTTGTCACCATACTTATTTATATGTCTGTACAACGCTTTATTAACATCCTTGGTTCTAATGCTATAAAGATGTGAATAAATGCGTTCATTAAATTTTCTCTCCGTTTTGCCTATATAATATCCCGAACAAACCATACACATAGCAATATAAATAACCATTTTGGTTTGACAATTCCCTTGTATAAATCTGATTTTGGTTTATGTAACATTATTTAAGATAATCTTTTCACCCTCATATATAAAACTACATTGTTTGCACACACCACATCTACTAGTGTGCTTTGTATTCTCATCTCCACACCAATAACCTCTTTCCAAGTAGTGCTTGATGTTCTTTCCTACTTTGTTAACAAATTGGGGGCCACTGCCCAACACTGAGGTAATTTCTTGGTCTGCAATGATAATATTCCAATTATTTTTAAATATATTCATAATTTTAGTTATATATGGACCAAATTCTAAAATACATACTCTATTAAAATTAGTATCATCTTTAGTCTTCCCGTCACTGCAAGTATTGGTAGTATTACCGCTATACATCATATTATCATATTTGTAATTGAGACCTAATAAGGGTATATATTTCCCACCCCATTCTCTGATGACATAGTCCCTAACTTTATACATCTTATTACCGTCATATCCTCTTTCCTTAAAAAGAGACGTAATATAAGATACCTCTTCTAACATATCTTGATAATCAGATGTCATCCTTATTGCTCGAATAAGTTGTCCTTTATATATATTAAGAAATTGTTTTTTAGGGTGATTACTAGTGTATTCAAGATAGCTGTTTGAAAAAGTATTTTTACGATATATTCTAGATTTAAATATATTCTCAGATTTAAAGACAAATGTGTCAAGATAAGGGACACCGTTATGGTTCTTTGAACTTGTGAATTTAAGATAACTACTACTCTGATTAATATAATCCAAGAATACATCAAAAGCATCTTCACTACCAGCCCACAAAATATAGATGTCATCCAGCTACCTAGCATAATATTTCACATTTTTCATATATACACTGGTAAATACCTGAGTCTCTTCCCAGTCTAACATAACTAAGTTTGCGTATATGGGAGCACAAGCTTCTCCCATAGCTACGCCCTTAGTTTGTCGAAAATATTCTCCTTCATAAAAGATGTAATTGTAATCAAGTACCAAGGACATCATGTCTACTAGAAGACAGTTGGTGTCCCAATCAATGTCTGCATGTTTCCTAATACTACTGGCAAAAGCATCCAATCCCTCTACTTTGGGTATACTTGAGAAGAGATTGATAACATCTATGGATACAAAAAGTAACTCTTCATTATTTAAATGTATGGGATATTTTTTTAAAAAATCCCAAGAATCCTTAGCAAGGTGGGATACATTTCCATAAATACGTTTTAAAGAAGCATCTATAACAGAACCAAGGGGGAAGGTTTTCGATCTACTGCCTGATATTATAGGTCTGAAGGGAGGGTCCTCAATACCTTTATGTATTTTAGGAATCCCAACTATCGATGCCAAAGTTGGATGTTCAACTTTAATAAATTTGTATGTAGTTTCTGTAATCCTTTTGTCTATAAGAAAATCTTCGATACACATGTCAATCCTTCTATACCCAATATTAATCTCATTAAGTGAGATAGTCTAATAATTGCCTGATGTGTGCAGTATATCGTGTATTTTGGAGGAATACACAATACTGTCATAAATAACGATGCCTCCCCCTTTATCGGGTTTTATAACCCTTATACTATTATCTTTTCTGAGGTCCTGTAACACCTTCGATTCAAGTTGGGACAAATTGTAATATGGTTTCATACTAGACCTACTAATCAAATTTTCCAACTGGTATATCTGTTGTGTAACAACTTTATCATAAATAGAGATATGGGGGTGCATCGGAGGTATAAACGTACTCTTCTTCATCAAACTTTGTGGTATAGAATTAGTATAAGTTGGTCTTGATGAACTGTGTGTGTCTTGAAACATAATGGCCAAATTGAGCTTCCTAGTATATTTCTTTGCTTCACAAATAGTGTCAACTAGGTTAAATTTACTAACAGGGATATATTTCATCCCTTTTGACAATGAGTCAAAGTGTGTAGTATTTAAAACAAGATCCATGTAATTATAGATGTTAAAATTTTTATAAGTAGATATTACCCCATCAACAGTAATAATCTCTGCACTTTTATTGGCTGTACTGGGACTAGGATTATTTACCTCCTTCCTACCCTTCATAACATGTCCCTCGTGTCCCTGTTGTGTTGGTAATGTCCTTTGAGTTGTTCTCCTATTTGTTGTTGGTATTGTGAATTGTTTGATGGGTCCCATTTCCTCCAATTCCTCCCCCAATTGTGGTCCTTCCAATTCCACCTGTAATCCCTTTGTAAAAAACGTGGGTTATTTTCCCTATATGACATGGTGTTATTACCAAGTCCTCCAGCTTTGTCATGAGTAATACCAATTGGTGACTCCCTATTCCTATTCCATAAGTAAGTTCTACCTTTATTATATTGCTCTATGTCCCTAAGACATTTCTTGCTTTTACGAGCATAAACTTTTTTAATAGAGTTTTCAGCGTCACTGAACTGTTTAGCACATTAATTTTCCCATTGAGGAAACAGCAAATCATTTCGTATTACTTCATTAATTTCTTCCACTTCATGGATCAATCTAACTAACTTTTCATCATTTAATTTAATTAACAGTTGCATAAACTTTATGCCACAATCATCATCAAAAAAGCCATTAAGCTCCTGAATAATATTGTCATTTAAAACAATCCCCATAGGATATTTGTGAAACTTCAGAGTCATGGGTACAATTTTAGAATCAATACATTTCATTAAATATGCATTGTCTAATTTAGTACTATTAATAGTATATAATGCCTTACCCAAAGAGTGAATATTGGCCTTAAGAGTCCCCTTAGGCAAAGCGGAACTATCCATCCCATAGTTTGTATTCTTATTATCAAAAACACAATTGTTATCCAAAAACATTTTCAATAAATTATTAGACTGTCCACAATCTTTAGCACTGGGAACCTGTGTGTCCGGTCTTATAGTTGTCCCATTGGTGCTAAAAGCTCCACTGTTAATATTGGTATATGTCAGTTTAGGTTTCATCCTTTTGGGTTTAGCACCCATTCGTTTTGCATCTTCTTCCATGTCTCCAAACGAAAAGTCGAAAGTAAAATCAGAAATACCCAGCCGACTGCTGTTACGCTGTTCAGTAACCTGTAAGGTGGCTGGGAGATCTATCGGTTCACTGCCTATTCGCTGTCCATTAGAAATTCCTGTGGAATGGATGGTATAATTAGGTATATCTTGAGTGTCATCTATACTATCATTGGACACTCCCATAATAGTAGGTGGTGAAATACCACCTGCAGAATTACCCGATAACAAACATTGTGGTGTCGGCTGGTTCGGAACTCTGTTGTTCGCCTTCATAATAATGTTGCCATAGTTCGTCAACAGTGAAGAAAGTCTGCTTACTTCTTCTCGCAGTTCAGCTAGCTCTGCCTGTACTAGAGCTATACTCTCTTTATCTGAACTGGTTTGCATGCTGGGGGACATGTCCCGATCAGACTTCATGATGGAAACCTGGTAGGAAAACCTAATAAATCGTTCAGAGAAACAAATTAACCAACGAACAAAAGAACAAACACCAGTTCCTTCAGTGTCTTGGGATCCAGTACTCCAACCAGCTAAAGCAGAAATCCTATTATTCTTGTTGAACACAGGCAACCAAAGAGTAGTTTAAAAATAGTTTAATGTCCAAGTTTCGACATTTCCAGATTCGCGGTTATGGAGTTTTGCGATTTTAAAAATTTGACTTTATGGTCTCGAGATACTGAAATTCGAGATTTCAATATTTCGAGATTATAAAGTGGAACCATATATAAGTTCATAGGTTCATAGGTAGGTACTAAGCTATTGGCCATAGGGCCTATATAAGCCTAGCCAAATGGTACCCTGGCTTTTGCCACCCAAGAAAATTATTTTCCTGTGCCCCTGTCAAGCAGAGCCACAGAAGTGATCCCCAGGGTGAATTTCCTATCTCCCATCCAATCATCAAGATTTTTCTTGAAGAGTGCTACTGAGGAGCTTTGTTTGATATAGATAGGTAGTTTGTTCCAGAGTATGGGAAGTCTCTGGGACAGAAATCTATCCCTCCAGCATGTTCTGTTTATTGTGGTGACAAGGTTAAGGTCCCTAGAGCTTGTAGCTCGGAGGGATTGGGATTTCTTTACGTGGAGCATGTCCAACAGCTCTGGGTTTGACATAGCTTTGTATGTTAGGCAGAGATCGCCTCTGAGTAGGTGATATGAGACAGAGTAAAGCTGGAGTTTTTTGAGAAGGTCTGCGTAGGGCATCTGTTTGAGGCTGGTAATCATCTTTGTGAGGTATATCAGTGGCCTTTCCAGTTGTTGTAGATGTCTTGTGAGGTACATACCAAAAGGGGAGTTGTACTCTATAATGGGTCTAATGAGTGACGAGTAGAGGGGAATAATGACCTCTTTTTTCCTGGATGAGAAACCTTTTGTGATGAGGTGTGCCACGTAGAAGGATTTCCTGACTACTGTGGTGATGTGATTATCAAAGGAGAGACTACTGTCCACCTGTGTCCCAAGGTCTCTTATCACATTTTCGGTGTTAAGTAGACTACCGCCTATGTGGTAGTTCATGGGTACAGAGTTTTTACCAAAAGGGATGACAATGCACTTTTTGGCATTGAGCTTGAGGCCATGGCTTTGACACCAGGCATCTGTCTCAGTGAGGCCCTTTTGTAGGATGTCCACACCGTTAGAAGTTTTGATTATGGCTCCTAGTTTGCAGTCATCTGCGAACTTTGTTCGCCAAAGACCTTCTGTGTTAGCCTATACTTTGAAGAAGTAGATACCAAACAGCAGAGGACCTAGGACTGAACCCTGTGGTACTCCACTTGTCACTGGTCTGAAGTTGGATTTAGAGTCTGCTACTTTCACAGTCTGGGTTCTGTCAGTGAGCCAGTTGGCAACCCATCTTGTGACATAGGGATTTATACCGAGTTTAGTGAGTTTTTCCTATGATGCCAGAGTAGGGGATAGTGTCAAAGGTCTTGGCGAGGTCCAGATAGGCTGTGTGGACAGCCTTACCCCGTCCACAGCTCTGAAGACTAATTCAAAGAAGTCAGCCAGGCTCAGGAGACAAGATCGGCCCTTCATGAACCCAAACTGGGTGGGGTCCAGTGTTTTAAGGTTGACAATGTCTTTGTTTATAAGTTTCATGATAATGCATTCCATGCCCTTGCTGATCAGGCTCGTCAGACTGATGGAACAGCAGTTCCTGGGATCCACGGTGGATCTCCCCTTGTGGAGTGGGATAACTGTAGCTGTGCACCACTTAGTGGGCATGAAGCCTGAGCTGAGGCTATGATTAAACATGACACTTAGGTGAGGTGCCAGTTCATTTTGTAGTTCATGTAGTACACAGCCCGGGATGTCATCTGGTCCCATGGATGCTGTATTCTTAGCTTTGGAGAGTGCAGTTTCTACCTGTGTGGCCGTGATTACTGGAATTTGGCAATCTTTTGGTATTGAGATGGGCCCTTTAGGGGGTGAAAGGGGGTGAAGTTGGCACTAAATTGATCTGCCAGGATACTGGCAATATCCTTGAGATCAGTATATTTAATGCCATTCTGTTGTAGCTCAGAGCAGATCTGAGCATTGCCATTTAGATTCTTGACATAACTATAGAATGCCTTGTGGTTGTCTTTGGAATCTTTGACAATTTTATTTTCGTAACTAGCTTTGGAGGATTTTATGAGGGATCTCAGCTTCTTACTGAGGCTGGTAAGGGAGTTTTTTGCATCCTAGGATTTTCCTCTTTTCTGCAAGTTTCTTCCTTCTGTTGTATAGTTTGTTTATGGCAGGGGACCACCAGATTGGCTTCCTTTTTTTGGAGGAGAGCATCTTGGTTCTGTTTGGGATGGCACGATTCATGCATGAGTGGATGTGCTCGTACAGTGCCTTAGTGTAGGATTCAGCAGCTGAACTTTCAGTTCCCGTCTGCATGGGTGTCATGAAGTTTGTCACTTCTGACTTGAGTAGCATGAAGTTGCCTTTGGAGAAGTGTTTACGGAGGTTTCTTTACTAGGGGGTGGGGGTGGGATGTGGATGTCAAGGGTGATTAGCTTATGGTCAGACATGACCAATGAGGGGGTGACTACTGGTGTGGAGCATCTATCTCCCATGTTGGTAATGACCAGGTCTAGGATATTGGAGCCCCTGGTGGGACAATAGATTAGTTGTTCCAGGGTGTTGGAATTTATGAATTCCAAGAACCATTGGGAAAAGATGCTGGTACCCGAGTAGTTTTCCCAGTTAATGGCAGGGTAGTTGAAATCACCCAGTATTAGGGTATTTGGTTGTATCTTAATATTTTCCAGTATGTTTAGAAAGGTGCAGTGAGAATCTTGGGGCATGGTGGGGGATCTGAAGCAAGCTACAATTTGGATTGCAGTCTTACCTAGTGTTAGTTGCACCTGGAGAATTTCAGATGCATTGTGTTGGGCAACTAGCCTGGAGGTGTGAATATCCTTGGTGAATATAGACACTCCTCCACCTTTAGTGCTTCGGTCTTGGTTTGGTGGCCAAAAAGTGTGGTAAGAGTTGTAGACTGGTATTGTAGGGGTGCTCTCTGGAGCCTTGAACCAGGTCTCAGTTACTGCACAGATATTGATGTTCTCCATTTTTAGGAGAGCCTCAAGAGAGTGTATTTTGAGGTTTAGACTTCTAGCATTGAGTAGCATTCCCTTCAGATTTTGCATGATTGTATCTGTTACGGTGGTGATTTTGTCCATTGAACCTTGCCTAAAAAAGGCACTATAGGGGTGGCAAGAGCTTTAGCCAGTAACCTGAATCCCAGGGGTGACAGGTGCAGACCATCTCTGGCAAAGTATCATGGTTTGTCAATCATGTCGTCCCAAGCAGACATATACTGGATCCCCTTTGAATGACACCAGAAGCTTATCCAATTGTTGAAGTCAATCATTTTGTCCTTATACTGTGCTATCATTCTGGGTGAAGGCAGGATGCTACTCAGGGCTAGGATCATACCTGCCTGGGCCACATGATCCGAGAGCTCTTCCATGTCTCTTTTCATGTAGTCCAGGGAGGAACATCTCAAGTCATTCACTCCAACATGGACCATGACAGAGTCGTATTTGTACTTGTTGTGGAGTGACTTGAGTGCATGTGTTATGTGACGGATCCTGGCACCCGACAGGCAGCTGACTGTAATTTTCTCCTTGTTCAGCCTGGTGAGTGGGACATCAGTGTGCCTGACTATAGAATTACCTATGACTAAAGTGTTGAGTACGTTGTCTTGCTTTAGGGGCTGTTGTTGGGTGGCACACTGGTGTTGTGAACTATGTTATCACTTTGGTTGTGAATGGTGTTTGTTTGCGTTTCAGCTACGGATGCTCTGATGTTCTTATTTCTGTGTCTGTCCTGCGGTGTGCATTCATCCAGCAATCTCAGATTCTTCATCTCCATCACCTCTACCTTCCTCAACTGCTCTGCCTTTATTGCCTAGGTTTATATACCATATAGTACTGGTCACATCACTGCTTTATACACCTTACTTTTTTTACTTTTTTGGCATTCATCTGTCACATACACTGTTCCTGAGAACTCTCAGCCAGTTAGCTGCAGCCTCTCTGATTCTAGCTTTCACCTCCTGATTCAGACTTCCCTTCTCTTCAACTACATCTCCGAGATACTTGAAGCTGTTAAACTGCTACACCACTTTCTCTTCTATCTCAGTTTTCAGCTTCTTCTTTCTACCATTTGCTACTATGACAACTGTCTTATAAGTATTCATTTTCTAATCCCATAGGTTCATAGGATGATACTAGGCTATTGGCCCGGAGGCCTTTATAAGCCTAACCTAGAATTTCACCCATGTTCCCTCAAAGTCAGCACCTCTTTCCCCTGTCCAGCAGGGACACAGATAGGATCCCAGGGGTATATTTTATGTTTCCCATCCAGTCTTCCAGGTTTCTCTTAAACAGGGCTAGAGAGGTACTCTGCTTGACATGGAGAGGAAATCTATTCCATAGACGGGGGTGTCTTTGGGACACAAATCTATTCCATGAACAAGTTCTGTTAATGTCACAGACCAGGTTAAGGCCTTGCGTGTAGGTGCCATAAGCCTTTAGTTTTGCATTCCATTTCCCTAAAATTTTATGAAGTTCTTGTTCAGATTCTGGTTGTAATACCACATCATCCGCATACAGCCGCTTTGTTAATTGGTTCTCTTTGACCTCTTTGCTAATGGAATCCCTCACCAGTATAAACAGGAGTGCGCTCAAAGTTGAACCCTGATGTACATAGACTCCCACTGGGGAACCCTCAGTGAGTCCAAAATCTGTTTGTACTTTTGCCATTGGGTCCCTGCATATAGCTTACACTAATTCTACCAATGTTTTTGGGACTTTAAACAACAGCAGGACTGTCCAAATCAGCTTTTTTGGTACTTTGCCATATATTTTCTTTCTTTCTTTGTCAATATGTTCTATAGAAGTATGTAACAAAGTGTCATTTCACAGGACTGTTATTCTAAGTGAATAGACAGAACTACCTGATGCAAAAAGAAGGTAAATCATGTCATAATGTAGGAGCACATAGTACATTGTAAGGGAAAAAGAATGTTACCTGAAAAATACTCCTACTAGACAATTTTGCAGTAATACAAATTGTACAATACTGCTATCTACCTAGAACAGTAGTGGTCAACCTTTATGTACCAATGGACCTCATGGACTCTCATATTAGTAGCTTAAGGAAACTATGGTAAACACCATACCCCTGCCCCATCCCCAACAACTTAAAACAAATACACAAGCCTTCTGTAATGTAGTGGGATGGCTTTATAAGAAAGTTGTTCAAAAAGAAATGAAACTGTAACCAACTTAATTTGACTTTGCTATAAGAAGACTGGTGGAGTAAGTTAAGTTGAATCTATTTACAAAACATTTAAATAATCTGAAAGCACAAAGGATTAAGGCCATGAGATATTAAGATATTAATGAGCTGCTTCCTGTAGTACCAGGGTTTGATTCCATCGGCCTCTTTCACCTACTGTTTGACTCTGAGCAAGTCACGTAACGAGACAGTGCTCTCAGTTTGCCCACAAAAAGGGAACTTGAGTCCAATGGGAAGGAAAGACTTGACGATGCATTTTGCAATATCCACAAATGCCAATTGGCTCATGCAGGAGATAACTATATAAACAAGAGGATTGCATATTTAAAATTCATCACTGTTTTTATTGTTTGTGACTGTTTTTAATTGTTTGTGATTATGTTTTCTGCACTGCCTATTTACAGTACTTGAACAATTTACAGCATATGCTAGATTCAGAGTTGCTGAATCTAGACTGTTTGGCATTTTCTGAGCACTAAAGCCAGCCATCTTACATTAAAAAGGCCCTTCTGTACCCTTGTGGCAGGAGAATGTAGTCAAGGACCCACCCGAGTTGGGGACTGTTGGAACAAGGCTCAGTCTTTGGGCTTTCCTATTGGTTCGATTGTTTGAAAACTGTTTTACTTAACTGAGATTTAAACAGCGTTTGCGTGTAGCTGCACACTATGTAACTGGAGTTAGCACTGCTGTGTATAGACGCAAATGCATAAAAGTCAAATTTTCCCTAGATAACTGCTAGGGAACCCTCCTAAGCTTCCCTGCTTCTCAGTGTGCAACACAGTTGCGCACTACTGCCCAGAGAGCAACCTAGCTGCACTTTTTGAGGTGCCAATGCAGCTTTCTACCCTTAAACCTCCCATAGATTATCTGATTTTACTAGTGCTACAACAGAACCTAGCTCATCTACCCCATCCTCCACCACTTATTACAGAATACAGCTGGCATAGTGGAAGGTCCAGTTTCCAACCATTTCTCCAGCCATCCTGATTGACATGGGCATCCTGAGGCAATGTAGAAATTGCCTCATGTATACAGATAGCCTACTACTCCTAAAACATGCAAATGCAATATGTGAGAGATATATCTATACTATGAATCTGGAATCAATGCTCTCTCTGTCTCATGTAACAACACACTAAATACCAAGCAGGTTGTCAGCCCCCACACTCCACCTCCTACACATACCAAGCACACAACACATAAACCCACATACATGGAGGTACTCAATAGAAATATACCAAAAGAGCAAAGACCTCCAAAGCACAAACTTTCTGCACACAATACGGTCCCAACAGCATCCACTACACATATTAACACATACATCAGTGTCTCATGCAATAAGCCCCTAAGGCAAAACATATCTAAACAAAATGTCTTGATCATAGGTGACTCCATAGTGAGACACACAGATGTCCTCCTCACAAGACTTGACAAGGAGAAGGTCACTGTCAGCTGTCTGTCTGGTGCCAGGATCTACTAAATCATGCACACACTCAAGTCTCTCAACAACAAGTACTGTTATGCTTCTGTCATAGTCCATATTGGAGTAAATGGCTTGAGACGTAACTCACTGGATTATATGAAGAGAGACATGATGGAGCTTTCAGATTATGTGCCCAAGGCAGGTACACCCCTAGCCCTCAGCAGCATTCTTCCCTCACCCAGGATGATGCCACAATACAAACAAAAAATGATTGACTTCAACAATTGGCTTAGCTTCTGATGTCAATCCAGGGGGATTCAATATCTGACAGTGCCTGGGATAATATGGTCAACAGACCACAATGCTTTGTCAGAGATGGTCTTCACCCACCGCCTCTAGGCTTTAGGTTGCTGGCAAAGGTACATGCCTCCCTTATAGTGCCTTTTTTAGGCAATGTCATAAGGACAAAATTCCTCACATAAAAATATCCTCCAGAAACAAACTCAGGGTTATGCTGCTTAATGCTAGGAGTCTAAATGAGAAACTGCACTCACCTGAAGCACTTCTCATCCTGGAAGATGCTGATGTCTGCACAGTCACAGAGACATGGTTCAAGGCCTCAGAGAGTACCCTGGCCATGCAGGCTACATTGCCTTCCACACATTCAGAACATACAACGAACATGAAAAAAATCAAAGGAGGAGGAGTATCCATCTTCATTACAGACATATACATGTCTAGACTGGTTAAACAGTACTACTGATTAGAGTTACTCTAAGGCCAACTAACTGTAGGAAAGAACCCCCCCTCCATGTCATTGTTAGCTATAGGTCCCCCACCATGAACCATGAAAAAGACACAGCCTACCTGGACCTACTTGAGTCACTGTCAGCATAGCCAAATACCTTGGTCATGGGCGACTTTAACTATCCTTCCATCGATTGGATAACATATGAGCACAAATGCGCTTGCCCAAATGTTCCTGGACATTGTTAACACAAATGTTCTTCAGCAGATTGTCAGCACCCCCACAAGGGTCTCTAACATCCTTGATATAGTGCTTGCCAACATAAGGTATCACTGTACCATACCTTGTGTGGTGCCCTCTTTGGTAAAGTCCAATCATAAATCAATCTTGTTCAAAGTAATGATCGTACCTGACCCACCCACAGGAGCAAAAAGGTTAAAAAATTTCTCCAAAGCAAACTATAACCTACTAAATGATTGCATCAATAGCTTTAGAATCCTTGCCAACACTGACAAAAATGTCCTGTATAAACACCTATATAAGTGTATAGACTCAGCCGTACTGGAACAGATCAAATCAAGATCCTCATGAAAAAATAAGACATCTTGGTGGACATCCAGCATAAATAGGTTATACAATAAGAGAAAAAACCTACTGTCAAAAAACAAGAGGGAACAGTCCCAGCAAAGGAAAAACTCCCTCCAAAGCATAAACAAGCAGATTAGACATCTTGTAAGGTCCTCTAAAGCTAATTACGGAACTAAATTTGCATCCCTAGCTAAGGTAAGTCACAAAGAATTCTTTAGCTACATCTGAAATCTAAAAAGGGAGGCCCAGCTTTGTGCCAAGCTAGCTGTGGATGGTACCACTTATACTGAATGTGAGGACATTGCCAACCTGCTAGTGGACAGGTTTGGTGAAAACCTCAGCAACCTGCCCCCACCAATCATACCGCATAACATACCTGTCACCAGTCTTCTACCTAGTATCTCCAGTGAGCAGGTCATAGCCACACTCTCCAAGGCCAAAAACACAGCCTCTATGGGACCAGACAACATCTCAGGTTGCCTATTAAATGGTCTAAAACAGGAGTTAGCGGAACCTCTGAGCATGATCTTCAGTCTCAGGCTAAGCACTGGTTTTGTCCCAACTGAGTGGAAAACAGCAACCATAATCCCCTTGCACAAAGGGGGTCCCGCAACCGACCCAAGGAACTATAGACATATAAGCCTAACCACCTATATAGGATATAGGTGATCTTCAAACTCTTGATCCAACCCAGTTTGGCTTTGTTAACGGCAAATATTGCCTGTTAAACCTGGTGCATTTCTTTGAGAATGTCACCAAGGCCCTGGATGAAGGCAAAACAGTTCACACTGCCTATCTCGATCTAGCCAAGGCCTTTGACATAATTCCTCACTCAGGCATCATTGAGAAACTCTCCCAGCTAGGGATTAACCCTTATGCCACTAGATGGGCTGCCAACTGGCTCACAAACAGAACACATACATTCAAAATTGGGGATGTCAACTCTACTAGCCAACCTGTTACCACTGGTGTTCCACAGAGATTTGTGCTAGGCCCCCTACTGTTTGGCATCTATTTTTCAGAAGTTTAGACGAAAATAGATGGCCTATGGCTTGCCAAGTTTGCTGATGACTGCAAACTGGGTGCAATCATTGAATCCCCCAAAGATGTCAACATACTATGAAATGGGTTTACACAGACAAATGACTGGTGTCAAAGCCTCAAACTTAAACTACAAGCAAAAAAAATGCATTATCATCCCCTTTGGCAAAGGAGAAGCCCCTGCATATTACAACTTTAATAATATCCCCCTAAGTTCAAACCCAGAGGTGAGAGATTTAGGAATGCAAGTTGATTGCAGCCTTAATTTTGATCATCAGGTCTCCACATTAGTAAAGAAGGCCTTCTACATTGCACTCATCATAAGCAAGGGTGTAGCATCCAAAGCTAAGGGGGTTATAACTCCCCTGTAGTCAGCTGTCATCAGACCAATAACAGAGTACATTGCTGACTGATGTATGTATCTCACCAGACTTCTGCAGCAACTGGAGAGACCCCAGAGGTCTCTCACCAAGAAAATTCAAGGCCTACAACATATGACCTACACAAACAGGCTGAAGGCCCTATCACTTTACTCAGTATCATATAGACTGCTTAGAGGTGACTTGTGCCTGGCCTACAGAGCAGTCTCAGACCCTGCCTTGATGAAGCTGCTGCACATCCATAAATCCAATGGGACAAGATTCACTTGCTCTACTGATCTTAACCTAGCCTGTGATATTAAGAGACAGATATGTCACCCAGAGGTAGCCACTCCTCTGGAACAAACTCCCAATTCATGTGAAACAGAGCTCCTCAATGTCCCTATATAAGTGTAACCTGGAGGACAATTGGATGGGAAACCACAACTTTACACCGGGGGTTTCACCTATGTCCCTCTTAAACTGTGCTGATCTTAGATTCACATGCAAACATAGACTATCTTGGTCTGTAAGAGAACAGGTGTATAACATGGCTAGGCTTGTAAATGCTTTAGGGCCAATAGCCTAGTAACCTTCTATGATCCTATGATCAAGAAATATTTTAATTTTGTGCCTTGTACAGACCTCTGCCTTAGCAAATTAGAGCAAAAAGGCATGTTCCAGTTACAGATGGATCATGCTTTCCAGCCTCTTTGGGAAAGTTTATGCCAGGGTGCTGGAAAGAAGATGCTATTCAACAGCTGGGCTTCTACTTCACAAGGAGCAGTGAAAACCACACAATCCTGGCCAGGGAACAGCAATCAACTATTTGTCCTTGCACAGGTATTGGGAGGGTCTAAGATTTTCCCAGCACTGTGTAAATGTGTTTTGTGGATAGGGTGAAGACATATAACACTGAACCTTGGAGTATCCTGTGGAAGGTGCTATCACAGTATAGGGTCACAGTACAGTGTCTCAGATATATATACATATTACCAAGGGAATGCAATGCTATTAAAAAAAATAATTCCAACTCTACTCCTTGATGCTACAAACATCTGCAATGCAAGTCTAATGTTACATGATGGTGCATTATTTGGATAGCAGTTTGTTGTCTCTCTGTCTCTCTCTCTTTCTCTCTCTCTCTTTCACTCCCATGAGACATAAGCAAATGAATAAATATATAAAATTCAGACTGAAGGTACAAGAAATCCTGTCTGCGGATTTATAACTAGAAAGAAAGACTGCTATTTTGTTTTGCTGGATGATACCCTTGGAGACAAACTTCAGCTTGTATTATACTACTTGCAAAGACCCTGAAAATTCTATTTTAGACTTAAAAGTCAGAAACAATAAGGGCATAGTATGTCTTCAGCTAAAAGTTGATAGTTTCAAGTTCAGATGTTTGATTTTTTTTCTGAACATTTTTTAATTCCTTCTGCAAGTTCAGTATTATTTGCGTATTTATTTGAAAAGAAAAGTCTTTAACTCATTTATTTCAAGAAAGAGATGTTCATAGGTTCATAGGTTCATAGATGTGTACTAGGCTAATGGTCATGGAGCCTTTACAAGCCTAGCTCATAGGATTACCCTGGCATCGTGCCACCCGACCTTAGTTCCCAGTGCCTCTGTCTAGTATAGCCACTGGAGTGATCCCAGGGGTGAATTTTCTATTTCCCATCCACTCATCAAGATTTCTCTTGAAGAGGGCCAGTGAGGTGCTCTGTTTGACATGTATGGGAAGTCTATTCCATAGCATGGCCAGTCTCTGGGTTATGAATCTGTCCCTCAAGCATGTTCTGTTGATTGTGGTAATGAGGTTGAGGTCTCTGGAGTGTGTGGTGTGAAGGGATTGGTATTTCTTTAGATGTAGCATTTCTAACAGAGCTGGGTCAGACATGGCTTTGTAAGTCAAGCAGAGTTCACCTCTAAGTAGGCGATATGAGACAGAGAATAGTTGGGAGTTTTTTAAAGTCTGTCCATATAGGAAAGTGTTTAAGGCCTAGGATCCTCTTTGTGAGGTACTTTTGCAGCCTCTCTGGTTGTTGCAGGTGTCTAGTGAGGTACATACCAAATGGGGCATTGTACTCGATGACTGGCCTAATGAGGGAAGAGTAGATGGAGACAATGACCTCTTTCTTCCTGGATGCAAAACCCTTAGTAATGAGATGTGCCACATAGAAGGACTTTCTGACCACAGTGGCCATGTGGTGGCCAAAAGAGAGGTTGCTGTCAACCTGTGTTCCCAGATCTCTTAATAATGCCTTCTGTGTTCAGTGGACTACCATTGATGTGGTAATTCATGGGAACTGGACTTTTCCCGAAGGGGATGACGACACATTTTTTGGCATTGAGCTTAAGGCCATGGTTCTGACATCTGTCGTTGATCTCAGTGAGGCCTTTCTATAGGATGTCAACATCACTTGGGAAGTTAATCATAGCTCTCAACTTGCAATTGTCTGCAAACTTTGTCAGCCAGAGTCCCATCATGTTGGCCTGGACTTCAGAGAAGTAGATACCAAACAGGAGAGGACCCAGAACAGAACCCTGTGGGACTACACTCGTGACTGGTCCGCAGTCTGACTTGGAGTCAGCTACTTTCACACTGTGGGGTCTATCTGTGAGACAGTTTGCAACCCACCTAGTGATATAGGGGTTGATGCCTAGCTTAGTGAGTTTTTCTATGATTCCTGAGTGGGGAATGGTATCAAAGGCCTTGGCCAGATCAAGGTAGTCTGTATGAACCACCTTGCATTCATCCACAGCTCTGGTGACTGACTCAAAGAAGTCGAGGTCAGGTTCATAACCCAGAGACTGCCCATATAGGCATGATCTACCCTTGACAAAAACCAAACTGTGTGGGATCCAGAGTTTGGAGATTCTCTATATCCTGGTTTATTATGTCCATGATGATGTGTTCCATAGCTTTGCATATCAGACTTACCAGGCTAATGGGGCGATAGTTCCCAGGGCCTGTAGTCACTCCTCCATTCGGTAGGGACAAAGCCTGAAGTGAGGCTGTGACTGAACAGGGCACACAGGTGAGGTGCCAGTTCACTCTGTGGTTCATGTAGAACACAGCCAGGGATATTGTCAGGTCCCATAGAAGCTGTATTCTTGGCCTTGGACAGTGCTGTTTTAACCTGTGCAGCAGTAATACTGAGTGCCTGGCAATCTACTAGTATTGTGATTGGTCCTTTGGGGGGGGTAAAGTTGGCAGTGAATCTGTCAGCCAGTATATTGGCAATATATGTTGGCTCAGTATAGGAGGTACCATTGTGCAGTAGCTCAGAGCAAATCTGTGTATTGCCATGGAGATTCTTTACGTAACTATAGAAGGCCTTGTGGTTGTCATTACTATCTGCTGCAATTCTGTACTCATAGCTAGCTTTACAGAAT
The DNA here is from genome assembly GCF_019279795.1 of Protopterus annectens. Taxonomy (NCBI): domain Eukaryota; kingdom Metazoa; phylum Chordata; order Ceratodontiformes; family Protopteridae; genus Protopterus; species Protopterus annectens. Next base: position 1,714,676,250 of record NC_056728.1, read on the forward strand.
TTGATGAGGGATCTCAACTTTTTGTTGAGGCTGATGAGGGAGTTTTTCCACTCTTGGGACTGCACCTTATTCCACATCAGTTTCCTCCTTCTGTTGTAAAGTTTGTTTATGGCAGGGGACCACCAGATTGGTTTCCTTTTTTGGAGGAGAGGGTCTTGGTTCTACTGGGTATGGTGAGATCCATGCATTTGTGTATGTGTTCATACAGTGCATTGGTGCATGATTTGGCAGTCATGCAACTATTCTTCATTTGCATGGGTGCCGTGAAGTTAGCCACCTCTGTTTTTAGGAGCCCAAAGTTAGCTTTGGAGAAATTGTTCATGGTGGTTACCTTTACGGGGGGGGGGGGATGTGGATTTCCAAGGTGATGCATTTGTTGTCGGCTCTAACCAGGGAGGAGTTGACTACTGGTGTAGAGCAATGGTCGCCCATGTTAGTAATGACCAGATCAAGGATGTTGCTAACTGTAGTGGGGGGGGGGGGTAAGAATGAGCTGGTCCAGGGCATTGGAATTAATGAATTCCAGAAAGCGTTGAGCAAGTGTATTGCTACATGAGTAGTTTTGCCAGTTAATGGAAGGGTAGTTGAAGTCGCCCAGTACGAGAGTGTTAGGTTGGACCCTAATATTCTCCAGTGTGCTTAAGAACATGGTGTGTGTGTCTTGGGATATGGTTGGGGACCTATAGCAAGCTACAACCTGAATCGATGTCTTACCCAATGTTAGCTGCACCTGAAGTATCTCTGATGCGTTATGTTGGGCTACCAGTCTGGAGGTGTGCGCATCCTTTATGAATATGGAAACACTACCACCTTTGGAGCTTTGGTCCAAGTTCTGGGGCAGAAAGGTGTGGAATGAGTTATAGCCTGGTAGTGCAGGGGTGCTTTCTGCTGCCCTGAACCAGGTCTCTGTTACAGCACAAATGTCGATGTTCTCCATTTTGAGTGCTTCAAGCGAGTGCATTTTGAGATTTAGACTTCTAGCATTGAACAGCATGACCCTCAGATTGCATTTGTTTGTGGCTGTTATGGTGGTAATTTGGTCTCAGGAACACCACCACCACAATGTTATTAGCTAGCTTCAAATACTTGTAGATTATGTTTAACTTATTAGTTCAATGGCTTATGCATTTTGCAGAACCTGCAACTGTGTGGTCTCCGTTCTATGTGACTGTTCAGAACTAATTGCTTTCATCTAAATATTTAAAGATTGATTTATTTTAATGGTAAACAGTAAAGTGCATTCCTGTTTTTTTTTAATTAACTGATGGCAACATACCATACATCTGGAAAAGAAGAGTGTTGTAGAGTTATAATTTACCCCCCACCGATTCTAGAAAATATTATATAAGTATGAATGTGAAATGTTTTGATCAAATTTTAATTACTCTTGGTAAGATGTAATGGACAGTACTATGCTCAGTCTGAGGTAGGTGAAGTCATTGAGGGCAAGCAGCTTTAAATCTGAAGTAGCTGTATACTGTAAACTCATTAAACTGCATTAGTGGCTATTACACATTGGAGTAGTGCAATTGCCCATTCAGTATTTACAAGTGCCAGTAGTGGGATTTAAATCTCATACTTCAGTATATTGTATTTAAATATTTAGAACAGTTGTGCAGAAGTTAAAAGTCTACAACCCCTATCTGCCACATATTAATTGTAGAAAGTGGTTTGATCTTGGAAATTGGATTTATATACATTGTACAACACTTTTGATCACAAAACACTATGTATATCTATGCAGCCTCAAAGTAAGTATACAACAGTATGTCCTTCTCAAGAGTTTATTTATAACTTATTTAGTCAGAGTAGTTAGATAACAGGCAAATGAGCTCTGTGGAATATGGCAAATGGCAGAGTCAGAGTAGACGAAAATGTACAAAACCAAGGGAATGTCATATTCCAGAATATCCAAGAAGGATATGATATCAGCCTTGTGTGCAACTAAAACACACCACTAATACTTGAGATAAAAAGTATCTGATGTAGGTGCAGTACATGCATCGATGCAGCTGGGTCCATCCCAAGATGATCTCAGAACTAGTTAGAATTAAAGATTGAATCTAGAGAAGAAACATGTACAGTTTAAGGCTGCTGAAAGAATGAAGCAGTATGAGGCAGAAGAAAGAGAAAAGCAGTGCTACAATAAGAAGAACATGCCGGGTCTTCATCAAAGGCAGGTAGGTAACTGAGAACAAATCTGAAAAAAGGATGCCAGGATCAGCAGCAAACTGTTTCCTCAGTATAAAGAGGGCATGACTTTGTTTAATATAAAGGATATCTAATTCTATGTTAACTATACTTGTACATTACACTTGTATATTTTTCTGCTGTCTACAACTGTGTATGTCATATATATCGTGTTTGAATCATTGTTAAATTTGTACATTTTATGCGGAGCTTTTCTCACCGGGACTCTGCTGAAAAAGGACTTGGGTCTAGTCTGACTTTCCTGGTAAACAAATGTAAAATAAATAAAAATAAAATAAAAAAAATGTATTTCAGCATTTGAAAGGGTGTGTAATCAACATCAATCTGACCAATGGCAATATGGGTGAGTTAGTTAACTCTGTGTACAAAATGTCAAATGTGGATTCGATAAATTATGATAAAGGTTAGCATTATTTACCTGAATGCTTTAAACTGACTCCAGATGTTTATAGAAAACAATTCAGTGAACAAGAACAAAGACAGATGACAGTATAAATGATTATAATACAGAAATAACACATATGTAGATAGATGAGTGAATTTCAAGTCAGTGGCTTTAAAATGCCACACAATCATAGGTTCATAGGTGTGTAGTAGGCTAATTGCCCTGGGGCCTTTACAAGCCTAGCCATAGGATTACCCTGGCATCATGCCACCCGACCTTAGTTCCCAGTGCCTTTGTCAAGTAGAGCCACTGGAGTTATCCCCGGGGTGAATTTTCTATTTCCCATCCACTCATCAAGATTTCTCTTGATCATATGATATGGGAGCAAACATTCAATACTTTGCTTGAGGATATGAGAATCTGGTTAGCAGACCTGGAGTGTAGCACTTCTGCTGAAATGGAGAAAATGGTGACCACTATTTATTCAACGGAGCACAGCTGCATAGAAGGAAGATATTCAGCATTACACATGGGTATATGGGAGCATATGAGTTCATCTAAATTTTAAAAGTTGGAGCTTGCAATCACCAGTGTAAATGATATACATTGAGAAAGGGTGTTTTACCTTAAAGCTTTGCTATAATTTAAAATAATAAATATTTTTATGCTGGTGTTTGCAAACTCCGACCTTTGATTTATGTTTTGAATTGTTTTAATGCGTTGTTGAGCTTTTGTTTTGCAACCTTCACACTGTTTGTGGTTTTGTGTCATCTAAATTTTCACAGTAGATTGCACAGTAAAAAAGGGAAAACAATTGCACTTTGGATATTAACTAGTACCAGTGTCGAAATTCAAACCCCATATGTCTATTTGTGTTACACTTATATCTTGATGATAACAGTACAGGAGTTAAATCCCAGAGGCCCTGTCAGGCATAGCTGCTGTTACAACTTGTAGACATGTAAGACACATAGCAATGAGGCAAGACCACAGTTAATGGGATATGTGTAATGTGAATAAGGAAGGTTTCTGTCTCATTACACATGCATGCATCCCAGCATTCATCTACATCTCTACACCTCACTATGGTCATGGGAGCTGTGATCAGAATAAGATCACTAATACTGAAGGAACTGGTGTGTATTATGGCTATACTGACTTCTCTGCTCATGTGTGCACCTGCTTTAGTGTGCACTCAGTTATTTTTATTTTTATTTTTTAATTTTTATTTCAAATACTGTGGATATCACACAGAATGCTTTTCAACTATACCTTGCTATGCAGTGCATTACTTCACCACTTGGCAGAGAGGCATTTAGAATGATTATGTATGTGTTATGTAACTGTGGCTGCTTTGCCACATAGCTCAAGATCCATATCTTGACATACAGCTTTACCTGTTGTGAACCATACCCTGTATAGCTCCACACTGTGGCTCACAGCTGCAAACAGTTGCACTACTGTACTTAGTGGGTATTAATAGTGTACTTATGAATTGCACAGAGCTGTATACAGAAATTATTCTGCACAGCACCTCCTTCACATTGCAGACTAGCTTCATGGATCTTGCCTGATATTTTTGCAAAGGTTGGTGGCAAAGCACGAAGCATCAGAGACTATCCATGTGCAACTAACAGTGGGTAAAACTGCCTTCCAGTTTATAGCCTGCTACAGACCACCCTCCCAAACCCAGGAACCCCACTCGGCCTTCCTGAGAACACTGGAAAATATGAAGGTCTCTCCAAACACCATTATATTGGGTGACTTCAACTACCCAAACATAGACTGGGAGCATTACTCTAGCTCCAACACCCTAGCCCAAAGGTTCCTAGAATTTATAAACTCAAATGCTATGGAACAACTTGTTACCACTCCCTCAAGAGGGGAAAACATACTGGACCTGATCATCACCAACATGGGGACTCTATGCTCCAGACCAGAAGTGTATCCCTCACTGGTAAGATCAGACCATAAACTAATCTCACTGGATATTCACATCCCGACCCCACCCCCTGCCCAGAAAACCACAGTGAAAAACTTATCTAAAGCAAATTTCACACTCCTCAAAACCGAGGTGGAATCCTTCAAAGCCCCCGGGCCTGTGGAAAATATGGCCCAGACCGCAGAATCCTTTATAAACGCATTCTATGAACACCTTCAGGAATGCATGGATCATGCGATCCCAAATAAAACCAAGACCCAATCCTCCAAAGGCAGACGTCCTGTCTGGTGGACCCCAGCCATAAACAAACTATACAATAGAAGGAGGAAGCTACTAAATGATAGAGCAAAATCCCAAAAAGGGAAGGCATCACTGATCAGTATTAGCAAAAAACTACGGGCACTCATAAAATTGTCTAAGGCCAGTTTCGAGAGAAAAATTGCACAGGACACTAAGGATAATCACAAGGCTTTCTTTAGTTATATTAGGAACCTGGGTGGTAATTCCCAGATATGCTCAGAATTAGTCCAAAATGACAAAAAATACACTGAACCCACAGACATTGCCAACATCCTAGCTGACAGGTTCAGCGCAAACTTCTTCCCTCCCTCCCCACCAAAAGGGCAAATATCTATCCCAGCAGAGTGCTGCCCCCCTGACATCTCAGATGCTCAGGTAAGAGCCGCCCTCTCCAAAGCAAAAAACACAGCATCAATGGGACCAGACAGTGTCCCGGCTGCGACCTACATGAACTCCAAGAAGAGCTAAACCCAAACATAAAACTACTGTTCAATCTCAGCCTTACTACAGGATATGTGCCCAAAGAGTAGCATACAGCAACAGTGGTCCCTCTCCATAAAGGTGGTTCCTCAACGGATCCTGGAAACTATCGCCCCATAAGCCTGACTAGCTTGGTCTGCAAAGCTATGGAAAGGATCATCATGGACCTCATAAATAAAGATATTGGGGACCTACAGACACTAGATCCTACCCAGTTCGGCTTTGTTAAGGGCAGATCCTGCCTCTTAAACCTGGTTGATTTCTTTGAAACAGTCACCAAGGCCAATGACAAGGGGAAGGTGGTCCACACAGCCTACCTGGACCTCGCAAAAGCCTTCGATACAATACCCCACTCGGGCATTATAGATAATCTCACCAGCTTAAATATAAACCCCTATGTCACTAGATGGATTGCAAACTGGCTCAAGGACAGAACCCACATGGTTAGAATTGCTGGAGCCATGTCAGACTCCAAACCAGTTACAAGTGGTGTCCCACAAGGCTCAGTCCTGGGACCTCTCTTGTTCGGTATATATTTCTCGGAGGTACAGGCCAACATGGAAGGACTGTGGCTGATCAAGTTCGCAGATGATTGCAAACTGGGCGCCATAATCCACTCTCCAGC
>NC_056728.1:1714687192-1714692192 GCF_019279795.1 Protopterus annectens
TATCAGGAACTACTATCCTACAAACTATTTCTCACGCTATAACATATCTTCCAAATAGCATTATTTTCCAGATTCCATTCCTTCATTTTTATGCTTTGTACTACCAATAGGGAATTCAGAGTTTTGCTATCTACATACCAAGCTTGTTGAAATCAAACTAAGGTTCGGAAAATCTCCTTGATTGTATATATGCCACTGTATAAAAATTTTCTGTCATTCATGGATTATGTGTTGTCATATAAAGACATGGAGCTCTTATTGTATATATGCCTCTGTACAGAATTTTTTTTTTGTTATTTGTTGTATTTATATAAAGTTCATTATTTTAAGTTTCTATACACTCATCCCACACCTGGTCCAGTAGCTGTAGCTTTAGTTAATCCTACTGCTACTAAACACTTAGTTAATTCCAATCCTACACTTTCTGAGAAGGATAATAGAATAACTTATAAATATGGGAAACAGACTCATATGTTAAAGTTTATTCTGACTAATTGTGAAAGTATGATAAATGATTTGTCTGCAGTTTCTTCTTGTGAGGAAAAATCTGCTTTAAATTGTTTAGTTTCTTCTGTTTCACAGTTCATAACTCATTGTTTAAAGTGTGTGTGTGTGTTTATGACTCTTGTTGATATTTCGTCCAGGCCTACAGCCACTGGCACTGTTTTGAGGAGGTTTGCTTGGCTACATTCTCAGACCCTCTCAGAAGGTGTGAAAAAATAGATTGGAGTGGAAGATTTAGTTTCTGGTCCCTCTGCTGCAGGGGTAATAAAAATATGAGAGAGGTAAGATGATAAATGGAATCTCTCAGATTTTTAAGCCCTCCTTTTCCAAATTTTTCAAAGAAGTATCTACCCCATCCACTTTCAACAAGAAACAAAATAAACAGTCTCAGCAGAATGCTGGTAAACAGACATTTAAGAAACAATGGCAAGGGGGTTCTGGGAAGAAAGCAGGAGATTCCCAAACAAAAGGACAATCTAACAAGTCAGAATGACTATTTAAGGGACCATGTCCCCCCTCCCATCCTGGCAATCCCTCTTCCCATCCAGAAAGTCTGAATCCCCACTTCTCTCTTTTTCAACAGTTTCATACAAATGCATTCAGAAGATCTTTCATCGAGGTCGCATATGGCAGTGGGAGGAAATTCCTCCTTTTCAGGGAGTAATTCCTCATCTACCAGACCAGACTCCTCTATTCCCCCTATCCTTCAACATATCTTGTCTGAGGAAGTAATAGAGCCAGTTCCTCCTTCCCAGTTTTGGGAAAAGTTATTATTTAAGGATGTTTTTGGTGCCAAAGAAAGAAAATGCCTAGAGACTGGTTATGCATCTATCTTTCTGAAAACCATTTTATGATAGTGCACAAGTTCAAAAATGCTGTTACTTCACAACCTGGTTACCTCTTCTCTCTCATTTAAGTTTTCTGGTAACACTAGATTTAAAATATGCTTATCATCTCTGTGACGTCCCACCACTAGACCAGTAATCAAAGAGCCTCAACCCTCACCACTGGCACCAATAGGGGACACAGTACACCGGAAGGATAACAGGTACACACACAATATTTCCAGATGCAGCTCTCTGCATCAAGTGCAATTTCTCTTAAGAGTACACAGAGACCACAGTCAGTCTAGGGCTGGTTTCTCCCACTTTCTCCAGATTCCCAGTAAGACTCCCCACTGGCACAACTATAGGGATGAGATTTCAGCTGAGTGGCCAAACCAAGACCTCCAGCACCCTCATTGTCCAACCAGTGCTTCTTGTCCCTGCCAAAGTAGCTGACAAGCACACGCTTTGAGGTTTGATTTACACACACACACACACACACACACACACACACACACACACACACACACACACACACACACACTCACCTGGGAAAGGCTGGCACAGGTTTACTGGCTATGCTCCCTTTTAGCCAGACTATAAGGTAGTTATCACTGCTAGCAGCCAACTCCTTATTAGCCACTTTAAGGCCCTTAGCAAAGGGTGTCCAATCTTATTGCGTAATATTAATATTAATACAAATGGTAGTTCAACCAAGAGCAAAGCTATTAGAAGTGGTCAGTGTCACCAAATAAATATGCAAGTACTCTCAAAACTTAAATATCTCTAGACAGATCAGACACAATGAAAGATTTAAGTATATTTAATAATAAATAAAAGAACAAGAAAATACTCAGTATATATTCACCATGACATCAGAGTTCAAAATCACAGGATATATTTAAAAAACATTGCAGAACAGTCTCAAATAAATAAAACATATATCTAAACTAAGTTTTGCTATATTCCTGACCATATCAAATAGAATTATACTGTTCCCTAGAAACTTTCTTCATCAAAGCAAGGTAGATGTTGTGGTGAATGGTTCTTGTCAGGTCCAAGACAGAATACAGATTGCCCTGTCTCATTAAGAGACTCCTCAAATTAATATCTCAAATTTTACTGCTGGGATACCTTGTAGATTGACATAATTTCTTGTCATCTGATGCTATCCCAAGTGAAACCCTCACTGCTGGAAGCGTGGCTATATTTAGCATCTACCTGTGAAAATACATAGACCTCAGATCTTTGGCAGATTCTGGAAGTCATAAAGCAATTACATTCCTTCACATTTCAAGCTTAGTAATTATTTCACCATAGAGACAATACAGAAAGCTCCCTAGTTTTAGAGCCTGCGTCTCCTTGCAGCATTGAAACTGAAATATACCATCTTTTATGGCGCAGCTATAAAGTCATTTAATTTCAATTATTTTTCTGAAGTTAATCTCCTGTATTCCAGTTTCCACTATTAAAATATATACATTTAAACAGTTACAATAGTGCATGTACATTTCTGTTCTTTTCCAGTAGGACACACTGTGGTTACATTTTAAGCACAAGCCCTTTATAAAATACCTTTTTTAACACACATGTCTGCACAAACCAGTTTGATATACACATGACATACAGTTCTAATACATTTGTAACACATGCATCTTACACAAATCATTTAGATATTCACCAATGACATATAATTATTTACAAAATTCCAGCTAGCTGGGCTGGCAGTATCTCCCTTTGTCACAATCACATCCCCATTCATCCAGATTTCAGGTGTTTCTTAAGGTTGTTTTTGTGTATGGATCATATTATTAGTTCTCTGACGTACTATTTAGAGTATCATCTACACCAGACATGTCCAACCCGCGGCCCGCGGACCGCATGCAGCCTTCAGAGCTCTTCCATGCGGCCTGTGAACTTCAACTGCAACTTCAGTGTAAAAACACTTTTTTCATTTGTTTTTCGCACCTGTGACCTGTAACTGCAATGTGCGCATGCGCCAAAACATCCTTCCCGTTCTGTTTTTTTCACGCCAAAGAATCAAAAGAGGATTGTATAAGGCACTGTGCGGTAATTATGGCATCTCTCTGTGAGTTACTGAAGGATGTGCTACTTACAACTGCCGGTGTTGAATCTTGGAGTTGCTCGGGTCATCTTGGATCTCTTGGTGGAGTCTCTCTTGGGACACCGAGTGTTTAATATTGTTGGCGTCTGGACTTGAATTTGTGAGACAGGATTAAAAAGGAATGGTTCATTATGGGCATCATACTGGTTATTGCTTTAGCTAGGCTGACACCATCTGTAGGAGCTAAAGGAGGTGAGTGTTGTGGCATCTTAAACTCTTTATGGATGATTTTGTTATGTATGCCTTGACAAATTCCATTTACAGTGGTATGTGATTCTTCTTACAAGGTGATCATTTACTAATGGTTATTTAGAGGTTACATTCTTGTTGGACATAAATGTCCATCGCCATCTATTGGCTCTCAATACCTTTGTGAGTGTTGACAGAGCCAGGCAGGGACAGTGCATTTTTCACATTTCTGGGCTATTTTATCTTGGACAGGCTGAAAACCTGAACTGGGGTAGTTCGCTCTAAAGACCTGGTAGGTTTGACCAGATTCATTCATTTGATAAATAAACAGTGTGAACTTATAATGGTTCTGGTGCTGTAGTTGTGATTAGCACAAGGATTTTCAGATACATTGGATGTAACTTAAAATAGTCTGTCATCAGAGCATCCTTATGGTTCATTTTGAACTACTTTGGAAGGTGGACAACTCTCCCTGTCAGTCTGACAGACTGACTCTGGGACACATTTGCAGGGTGATGCCTTTTCTAACATCAATGGCTGTGTAAATCAGAGCCTTGTATTCATAGTTGTCTGTTAATTTGCGAGATAAATGATGCATTTCCGCATAAAGCGGCACATAGAAGGAACGCAGACAATTCAAGTTTGACAGGTTATTCCTGATGATTACTTAGTGACTGCCAGTCTTCTAAGGACAGCAGCTTGCTGTCCTTACAGCTATACGTTTGGAGGATTGACACATCAGACTGCATACAGCTTCCCTGTTGTGGATGAAAACAGGCTGGCATTTTTCGTGGAAGTTTACTTCATCATTACAGTGTTACATCCAGTTTGTTTGTTGGGCACTGTAGTACCTATGCACCCTGTGTATGCTTTAGATTGCACACATTGCTGCGCGTCTCTGGGTGAACAGCACTAAACCCAAGGCATTCGCTCACTGACAGAATAACGCTAGAGCACACAGGAAACGAGTCAATTTTCTTCTGCAAAACTCATTTAATTTCTGTAGTTTTTCTTTTTGCTATATAGCATTTATTTGCAAACAACAATAGTTTATGAGGCAGCATTCTTAAATCAGCAGTTCTCATTGCTTGATGTGTCTGCATTTTATCTTTTTGTAAATGATATAAGCAGTGTGCCATAATTTAATATTAATTAATGTACAAGTTTAAAAAAAAATATCATTTACAACAAAATTTCTGTAAATCTCAGTGGTGAACTTCCAACCTGAAGAATTGGGAAAATCTAGAAATAATAAGGTGTGTTTATGTGATGCTAAATAAAATCAGAACCTTTTTAAAAAATACTTGTTACTTCACAATGTTTATAGAGTAACAGTAGCTGTGCTGGACTGCAATTTT
>NC_056728.1:1714694692-1714697192 GCF_019279795.1 Protopterus annectens
TAGATTAAGAATTAGAATGAGAATTAGAATTTTAAGGCAAATATTAGGCATTTATTACATTCATTCATTGGTTCGAATGCACCTACAGTACAGCCAGGAGGTCAACTTTGGTCGCCCACAGCAGCGAAAGAGTTAACTATACAATATATTTTATATGCAGCCCCAAGACAATTTCTGTTCACTCAATGCGGCCCCGGCAAGCCAAAAGGATGGACACCCCTGCTCTACACCAAGAATGTTCACAAAGTGTATAGTTCTAGTTATAGCTCATTGCAGACTACAGAGCATCCACATTTTTCCATATTTAGATGACTTGCTTATCTTTACAGAGACTTTTTCAAAGTGTCAGGAGTCTGTCTCTCTCTCTCTCTCTCTTAGATATCTCTTCCATAATTCCACCCCCTAACTATATATACTAACTACAGGATCACACTACAGTGGAGAAAAGGACATATACCTTATAGTTGCCTTACAGTACTCTACACAGTGCCAGTACTTCACTTCAATGAAATGAGATTCAGTGAAATTAGTTTTCAGTAATTTGAACTTTCAGCGACTTGGTCAGGGTGAATTGAAATTCAGTGAAATGAGCTTTCAATGAAACAATGTAGACCTATATATATATATATATATATATATATATATATATATATATATATATATATATATATATATGTGTGCTTGTGTGTGTGTGTGTGTGTGTGTGTGTGTGTGTGTAAGTGTGTGTGTTTTATTCCTAGTTATGTTCTCTCAGTCTCAGTCTTCCTCTCTTAGTTGGCATGAAAGATCTGAAGTGCTTGGCACTCAAACCTGTCTTTTTAACAGTTTGAGTGCATGGAAAGTGCTCTGAAACTTTGGAGGCTGGACGGCTGTTATATCACTGGCAGGAAATAACCTGTATAGCTAAGGCTACTGCAGCAGTGATCATTTGAATATCTACTGTTATGGTAAGTTTACATATATGATGACATAGATGACATATCTGTGGAAGCATGGAGGTGTTTAGGTGAAATGGCAGTGGAGTTTCTAACCAGATTGTTTAATGAAATCTTGGAAAGTGAGAGGATGCCTGAGGAATGGAGAAAAAGTGTTTTGGTACCGATTTTTAAAAATAAGAGTGATGTGTAGAGCTGTGGTAACTACAGAGGGATTAAAATCATCAGTCACAGCATGAAGTTATGGGAAAGAATAGTGGAAGCTAGGTTAAGAAGGGACGTGATGATTAGTGATCAGCAGTATGGTTTCATGCCAGGAAAGAGCACTACAGATACAATGTTTGCTCTGAGAGTGTTGATGGAGAAGTACAGAGAATGTTAGAAGGAGTTGCATTGTGTTTTTGTAGACTTAGAGAACGCATATGACATGGTGCCTAGAGAGGAGTTGTGGTATTGTGTGTGGAAGTTGGGAGTTTCAGAGAAGTATGTAAGAGTGGTACAGGATATGTACAAGGGTAGTGTGACAGCGGTGAGGTCTGTGGTGGGAGTAACAGATGCGTTTAAGGTGGAGGTGGGATTACATCAAGAATCAGCTCTGAGCCCTTTCTTATTTGCAATGGTGATGGACAGGTTGACAGACAAGATCAGACAGGAGTTCCCGTGGACTATGATGTTTGCAGATGACATTGTGATCTGTAGTGTAAGTAGGGAACAGGTGGAGGAGACCCTGGAGAGATGGAGATATGCTCTAGAGAGAAGAGGAATGAAGGTCAGAAGGATTAAGACAGAATATATGTGTGTGAATGAGAGGGAGGATAGAGGAATGGTGAGGATGCAGGGAGTAGAGGTGGCAAAGGTGGATGAGTTTAAATACTTGGGGTCAGTAGTTGAGAGTAATGGTGAGTGTGGAAGAGAGGTGAAGAAGAGAGTACAGGCAGGATGGAGTGGGTGGAGAAGAGTGTCAGGAGTGATCTGTGACAGACAAGTACCAGTAAGAGTGAAAGGGAAGGTCTACAAGAGGGTAGTGAGACCAGCTATGTTATATGGGATGGAGACAGTGGCATTGACAAAAAGGCAGGAGTCAGAGCTGGATGTGGCAGAGTTAAAGATGTTAAGATTTGCACTGGGTGTGACGACGGTGGACAGGATTAGGAATAAGTATATTAGAGGGTCAGCCCAGGTTGGAAGGTTTGGAGACAAAGCCAGAGAGGCAAGATTACGTTGGTTTGGACATGTGCTGAGGAGGGATGCTGAGTACATTGGGAAAAAGATGCTAAGGATGAAGCTACCAGGTAACAGGAAAAGAGGAAGGCCTAAGATAAGGTTAATGGATGTCGTGAGAGAGGACATGCAGGTGGTTGGTGTGACAGAGCAAGATGCAGAGGACAGAAAGAAATGGAAACAGATGATCCGCTGTGGCGACCCCTAATGAGAACAACCGAAAGAAGATGATGATGGTAAGTTTAGATATACAATTGTTCTTTCTCCACTGTAGTTTGATTTTAGAGTTGGTATATTTAATCAGAAGAAGGCATGGAAGGTGCAGGGGGGCTTGCCCCCCCCAA
>NC_056728.1:1714702192-1714717192 GCF_019279795.1 Protopterus annectens
GAAAGATTACTGTCTTGTCATAGATCAGGGAAACAGAGCAGGTAGGCAGTCATTCTAAAGAGACTATAAAAACATCCGTGGTACCACATTAAAAATAAGGAGTTACGTAATGATTAAAAGGGTAGAACAAAATGGGTAATAATTGTACAAAAAGGTCCCAAAATCCGCCGTTAACCAAAGACATGAAATACATGCAGTCACAGCGTGCTGATAATATTAAATACTACTCAAAATGGGTTAATAAGTATGAATTTGATGGTAAACTAGAGAAATCCTCACTTGTCAAACTTGTCAAACAGCTTAAAACCGATTCTAGAGGTCGGGTAAAAAAGCAACGTCAATTAGGAATTCCTCGGGCACACAGGTGGATTGAGGAAGTAAACTGAAGGGAACAAAAGAGTAATAATTCAAAAGCAATGTTTTTAGACAAGGAGGACAATAACTTAGTAATAGTGCCAGTCCCTCCGCCTCCCTTACCAGAATATGAGGCAAGTGAACAAGTTAGTCCACCCCTGCGATATCCTGCTGCCACTGTAAGTAGAGACACTACAAAAGCGAAACCGTTTATTAGATATCCCATCGAGACCAGGTCTCGAACACGGGCAGGAAACTCAAAAAGGGACATTCAGTTATATTAAATGGGTAGAAATTCATGCTTTATGAGTGAAGAAGAAATATGCCCACTTATAGAAGTGCCTAATCCTCAGGCAGGGCAAGAAGGTCAGGACCCAACTATTCTAGTATATAGACCCTGGACTCTGGAAGACATCCGGAAAGCCACTGAGGGAATTTCCCATCCAAAAGTTAATTTTAGAAAGTTCTTAGAAGATTTGCAAGGAATGAGGCTGAGTTATAATTTAAACAGAGAAGAGGTAGAAAACGTAGTCAGACAAATTGTGGGACCAGATTGGCACATGATTAGTGGCAACTGGAATCCCCGTGACGTTGCGCTCAGGCCCCTCCCACATAGCAGCGCAGAATTAGACAACAGAGTGAAAGGTCTTACAGACCGCATCTCTGAGAAATGGAAGCCTAGGGCAGACTGGACTTACATTAATCAATGCTATTGACCGATATTATGCCAGACTATTAGAATGTTTTAATAACCATTGTGGAATGCAGGTTCCTGAAGATCAGACACATGATTCCCCATATGAGCAGCAGTTAAAGAATGCATTCTTGAAAGGCAGTATTGCACCTATAAGCAGCTTTATTACAAAGCACATGGCAGATCATCGTACAAGCAGGTTACAGTCATTACTTGAATATGCTAGGCATGCCGAAAGGCATTTTAATAGCAAAAAGAAAAAGAAAGCCCAGGTATTTTCTGTAGAAGATGGAGCAGAAGTATATGTAGTACAGTCTGGGAAAAAGGGCAAGAGAAATGCCCAGAGAAACAAACAATCTGATCAACAATCAGATGACTTTGAAGGGCGAAAGAAAAGGGGTGAATGTTTTAAATGCAGTAAGAAGGGACACTTGGCAAGGGATTGCAAGAAAAACAAGAAAGCAACCACGGAAGATAAGGAGGGTGAGGACTGATTATATGATAGTCAGGAATCACTAGAAGGGGATAGCAGAGAAGGGAGGAATGACAATGTGATAGAGGGAGTAGAGAATGTGGCAGAAGAAATAGAGGAAGTGCAAGAAGTCATGGATAATGAAGAAAATGAAATATTGGATTTGGCTTTATTGAGCTTAGAGCTCTATTTAGCAGACACGAAACCAGAAGTTACACTCCTGGTAGAAGGGAGGGAAGTCAGATTCTTGTCTGACTCAGGGGCATCACAGACCCTGGTACATCCCTCCAAACTGCCAGAGAATTCAGAGTCACCTGATTACATATTAGTGAAAGCAGCTAATGGACAGCTGTATTGGGAGCCCCTCTCCCATAATATTGTGATAACTGATCCTGTTTCAGGATTGACCCAGAAAAGCAAAATTGTTGTATCTGCAAAATGCCCAGTAAACCTCTTGGGCAGAGACCTTATGCAGCTATTTGGTATAGCAGTAGTTCCGACTATGCAGGGTATGGAAGCACAGCGACAAATTGATACCTTTGCAGTGCAATCAGAGGGTAAAATGTTTTATTGGTACAGCCAGGACTTGGTTACGATTGGTCCAGGGGTGGTGACCGAAGAGTTGATCAACATAGCCATCAGCAAGTTCCCCTCCCTTGACATTGATAAACAGCATTTGTTGCACTGTACTCTGTATTATTGTAATACACCAGGACCTGACAAGGAATATGAGCAAGAATTGTTTGAAAATCGTGCAAACAGATTGATATTATGTAATCTGTACTGGGACACAGAAGGGAACAGTGTAGCCAGCTGTTCATTGCCCCAGAAGTTCTTTGCACTCTATAAATCTAATCAATTACCACATGCTAGCTTAACTAAGGACAAGAATGTAAAATGGGTAGACTTAGGAGAAAAAGTCACGAGATGGGAGAAACAGACAGAGTTAGAACTGTCAGAACAGGGAATACAAATGCAGAAGTTGAATTGGATAACTCACACCCACCCAGCTGTACACTTGCACTTTAGCAAGGACAGCTGATTAGCATTCCTATTGAAGAAGGAAGAGAATGCCTTACAGAATATACCAGAAACTCTCTGGTCAACAGGAAAATCAGATGTAGGACTTATTCATACAGTGGGACCAGTTACTATTATGCCAAAGTCAGCATTTAGACCACAAAAAAGACAGTATCCCTTAAGAAAAGATGCAGAGGTAGGAATCAAACCTATTATAGCAGCTTTACTTAAGGAAGGGGTGCTGGTGGAATCTCCTGATTCACCATGTAACACACCCTTATTTCCTGTTAAGAAAGCGAATGGAGAGTGGCGTATGGTCCACGATTTACAAGCTGTAAATGACGCAGTAATACCAAGGGCACCTACGGTGCCAGACCCACACACCCTGCTGAATGATTTAAAACCTCAACAAAAATATTTTTCTGTGGTAGATATCAGTAATGCGTTCTTTTCGATACTGATACACCCTGACAGCCAGCATTGGTTTGCATTCACATTTCAGGGGAAAAGGTATACATATACGTGACTACCACAGGGGTATTGTGAAAGTCCAACAATATTTTCACAAGAAATGGCAAGCAACTTGGCAGGATTTACCCCACCAAGAGGTAGTCAAATTTTGCTTTATGTTGACGATATCCTGCTGGCGTCGCCCACCCAGCAAGATTGTAAAGAAGATACCATAGCATTATTACAATTTTTAGCCACTGAAGGACATAAAGTAAACAAAAATAAACTGCAGCTTTGGAAAAAACAAGTTAAATACCTAGGATATGTAATATCCAAGAAAGGTACGACATTAGATGAGGACAGAAAAATAGCGATTTTGCAAGCACCAAAACCCACTACCAAGAAGGAAATTATGTCCTTCCTGGGTACGACTAATTTTTGTCGGAGTTGGATTCCAAACTATGCTTTGGAATCTGCACCGTTGACTAACCTGATTTATAAAAAGCCTATGCAGCACAGGATTTATTTCAGTGGACACCAGAAGCAGAATCTGCTTTCTGCAAACTGAAACAGTTAATAGCATCCTCATTAGTTTTGGGATTACCAAACTATCATAAACGTTTTTTCCAAACTGTAGATTGTAAGCAAGGTTATATGACATCAGTGTTAACACAGCAGCATGGGGACAAGCAACGCCCTATTGCTTATTATTCATCACAGCTGGACCCAGTGGCACAGTCTTTACTTCACTGTGTACAAGCAGTAGTTGCAGCTGCAATGGCAGTACAGGCTTTGGCCTCAGTAGTGTTGTTCCACCCTATCACATTGAGAGTGCCTCATGCAGTCGTGATTATTTTACTACAAGAGACGGTAGCATATCTTTCCCCTGCTAGGCATCTTTCCTGCATGACTATATTGTTGAGCAAACCTCATATGACAATTGAACGATGTACGACTTTGAACCCTTCTTCCTTGCTCCCAACCCCTGCAGATGGCACACCACACAGCTGCCTGCAGGTGATTGAGCAAAAGACTCTGCCTAGAAAAGATCTTACGGATGTTCCCTTGGATGATGCCAAGGTGACATACTACGTGGACGGCTCATGCAAAAGGGGTCCTGCAGGACAGAACCTAGTAGGATATGCAGTAGTTTCTGACACAGACATTATAGAAGCGAAATCTTTACCACATAGTTTATCTGCACAGGCAGCAGAATTGATTGCCTTGACACGGGCATGTACCTTAGCAAAAGGTAAATGTGTGAACATTTTTACTGACAGCCAGTACACTTTTTCTACTGTACATGTTTTTGCGCAACAGTGGAAAAATTGAGGAATGACAACATCTACTGGCAAACCAATCAATCATGCACAGTTTATTTTAGATCTTTTGGAATCTATTCGGTTACCTCAAAAAGTAGCTATTTGTAAATGCACAGCTCATACCAAGCAACAGGACAGGATTTCAAAAGGTAATGCGAGAGCTGATACAGCTGCAAAGCAGGCAGCTTCAGAAGTATTTCTTTTGAATGAGGAACTACAACCCACTGAGATTTTAGACTTAGAAATGTTAAAGACAATGCAAACACTTACTACGCAAACTGAAAAACAAAGATGGGTAAAACGAGGAGCAATTCTCAAAAAGGGGCTGTACATCTCTAAAGAAGGAAAACCGATATTGCCGTCTAATTTGTTTAGATATGCAGCTTTGTTGAGCCATGGGCAGTGCCATGTCTCAACAGGGGGGATGGTACAGCTGGTGAACCAAGTGTTCACGACGTATGGATTTACAAACTACTCTAAATAATTTTGTTCGTTATGCCACATCTGTAATAAACATCATGCACAAGGGGCATTAAAGCCCAAGCAAGGGAGTTTCCCTACACCACCGTATCCATTTCATACTATCTGTATGGATTTCATAGAGTTGAATAAATGTGAAAATAAGAAGTATTGTCTTGTCATTGTAGATATGTTTTCCAGATGGGTGGAAGCCTTTCCGACTAATAATCCAGATGCTACGACTGTGGCCAACGTTTTTGTTAAAGAAATCATCCCTAGATTCGGTATTCCGGAAAGGATCTACAGTGACAACGGCACACACTTCGTAAACCAGACCATACAGCAGTTAAATAGACATTTTGGCATTTCTCTAAAAAATCATTGTGCGTATCACCCACAATCAGCAGGGCTAGTAGAGAGGCATAATGGGATTTTAAAGAGTAAGCTAAGAAAATTAATAACAGAAACACAGAGAAACTGGGTGTACTGTCTGCCCCTGGCACTGTTGAGCATGAGAACTGTTCCAAATGCAAAAGGATTGACTCCTTTTGAAAAACTCTTTGGAAGGGCTTACTATATACCTCAGTGGAAATCTCTCATGCCCGCAGACCAGGAAGCTGACAGTACATTAGTTGAGTATATGCAAAACCTTTTAAATTCTAAACATTTGTTGCAGTTAAATTCTGTTTCAGATAAAGAACGAACCAGACCATCAGAAGTGGCAGTGCCCCCTGGAGCGTGGATCTGGCTGAAGATAGTTAAGAAGAAGAATTGGGCATCTCTGAAGTGGGAAGGTCCATATCAAGTGCTTTTGTCAACACCCACTGCAGTCAAAATCCTGGATCCACCTGACGCACTGTAAATTACTTAAAAACTTTAAACTGTACAAAAATCTTGTTACATGCCAAGAGCAAAAATGATAGAGTCCAGAAGAAACAGGAATGCAGAACAACCCTTTCCTCAGAAGTATTGCATAATCATCCTGTTAACTGTATTAGTGACAATAATCTTTTTGTTGTGGCCTTTTCTTTTCCCAGCCACACAGACTGAACTGAATAAACGTGAAGCGTTACTCATAAACTGGCATCCAAACTTTAACACTTACCAGGCAATTAAATATATGTATGCTGAGACTTTCAATGTTTCGAATTTCTGAATTTGCACAGCTTTGCCGACAGCATACGGGGGGTTATTAATGATTACGGTCCCCCTAGGGGTCAATGAGACCTGGGAGAACTTGGTTTATGATACCTCAACCATTACAGCACAAGATAAAATAGCATTGCACTTGTCTGTTCCACAAAAGGGAACTGTGTGTTTTTATAAAAATTATACTGTTCAGGTGGGTTGGAACAATTGCAATGTGACTGTTCCTTATGAATGTTACACTAAAGGTAACAATGTAGATCTTTATTGTAATACAAATTATGATTCACTTCTTGGATTGATGCGCAAAACACTTGATGAAGTAAAACATAATTCTGTTCTTTATAAACAGCTGTCTACAATTGATAGAAAAATGTTTCATGCAGGGTGAGTGTATATTCATAGCAAGGTTACTACTAAAGTAGAGGACTGTTATTTTGTGTGTGGCAGAAAGACATACAAATGGTTACCTGAGAATTGGTCCGGCAGTTGTTTTTTGGGTTACCTGGTTCCGGCCATACGACACACTGCAGTTTTGCCTCATGGAAAAATTCGAAATGTCCGAGAAGTCGTCAAGAAACCTGTAAATCCAGTGGGACAAATTAATGTGCGTTGGAAAGGCCATCACTCTCTAGGCAAAGGACTGACACACATGGACTTGAGAGATAGCGTTATATTGTGGGCAGGCATATTACCAGCATATGGAGCAGTGACATCGATCTGGGAGCTGCGAAAACTGTCAAAACTTCTCAAAGTAATGAGCAATGCAACTTTTTCTGCTCTTGAATTGGTGACTGATGAACTGAATGCTATGAGAACTGTAGTGCTCCAAAACCGCATGGCTCTCGACTTCACCCTAGCGGCAAGAGGTGGTACATGCACTTTAATCCAAGAAGAATGCTGTTTGTATATTCCTGACCATAAACATGAAATAGACAATCATCTTGAGGTAATTCAGCAAGTGTCGGCCATGACCAAACCAGGCCCAAACCCACTGACGGACTTTTTCCAGAAATGGTTTGGGGGTGGGGTACCATCCTAATGAACATCCTGATTGCCATTTGTGTAGGTATGCTCCTACTGGGAGTATGTGTTTGTTGTGGTATCCCCTGCATGAAAAGACTGATTAAAGACCTTATAGACATTTCAGTTTCTGAAACCTTATATCAAAGTACTGAGTTTGAAGAACTGTTAAAAGACTAAAAATGCTTTCATAAGTTTAAACTGAATGACTCTCTTAACTGCAAATCCTGAGTGGAAGAGGTTAGGAGAAGAAAATAAACTGCTTATGCTTATTTTGAAAGTAGAATAAAAGTATTAATAGGGGGAAATGTTAGAAACATATGTATTAATGTGTGTATTAGCAATATGCTTAGTGCATTTAGAGC
Organism: Protopterus annectens; assembly: GCF_019279795.1. Lineage (NCBI taxonomy): Eukaryota > Metazoa > Chordata > Ceratodontiformes > Protopteridae > Protopterus > Protopterus annectens. The sequence goes on from NC_056728.1 coordinate 1,714,709,498, forward strand.
TTGAAAAGGGTTAACACATTTATTCTATTTCATACTACATAAATATGTACAAACTGCAGTTGCTTTCTGACATTGTATTGATAGCTAAAATCTTGCTTGTGCCTTGGAAATTTACTGAGAAGCAGGTGATTTCTGCTTGCGTTAGGAAAATAATGAATAGAACAATACTACTTGTATGAAGCTTAGACAAGAAGTTCCGCTGTGCTGTAAGAAAATACACAGCTGTAGAAGTTACAGATAATTAGTACAAAGCCTGCTTGAAAATATAAACTGCAATCAGCATTTGCTTGTATCCGAATTAGAAAAGTACCTTGAAATGTAACACTGTACAATAGACGCTTGTAAATGGATTAATGGTCACCAAGGCCAGGTTGTTTTTCTCAAAAGTTTCTCACAAATCTAGTCATGTCAGCAGAAAATCTGAGCAACATCTGCTGTAGAACAATACTGAAAGTTGTGTTTGATTACGTCAGCCATAGAAGGCCATGTCTTGTAAAATAGTATAAGAATGAACATACTTCCTGTTAGTAGTTAGACAAATCCTTGTATTTGCATGTTTTTGTCTCCTTGCGGCAAGTCAATTAAAAGTGCCTTAACTGAACCTTACGTGTATTGGTCTTTGAAGTTTTTTCCTTTGACACTGTCCACTTCCAAAACACCCCACTGCTAAAGAAACTAAGTAGAAATGATGATGTCAAAGCATATTTTGCTAATATTAACAGTTATGCCACCCAAAAGAACTGTTCTCAGTTTGACTGACCAAGATTTATTTTTCCCAGCTTACAAGAGAAGCATCCAAGGTCTGTGCGGACATGGACAGCAATGACTATATGAACTATGAAAAAGGAAGCAAGTAATGTTAGCTATAGTTGATGCAGCTTCAAAAACACAAAGTATGAAATGTCATAACTGGACATTTATTTCAAGCAGAGTGATAAAAGAGCAAATATCTTATTTCAAGCATATTTCAAGTATGTGGTTCTTAGAACCTGACATGAACAATAGAAGTAAGATGACAGAGTTGGTGAATTTTAAAAGGTGTTTGTAAGCAATTTACATAAATAGACTTTTAAGAATTACTCTGGTGATAAATTGGTTATGCTATATGAAAGCTTGCTAGCTAATGAAGGACTGTTGAACAAGCTAAGCTTGTAGTTAAGAATATGCAGATGACTGTGAAATTACAAAACTGTCAGCAACTAAAAATATGTTTCAAATTTTCAAAGAAAGGGCACATTAGTCAGCCTTGTTTAACTAGTAATGGGAATGTTGTATCTAAAATGTGATTTGCAACCAGTGTGCTAATAAAGAAAATGTGAATGCTGTGCCTAAAAAGAATGTCATGCTAATCAACATTTTGATCATGAAAATGCATCATTGGAACGTGATATGATAAAGTTATTGCTAGAACAGCAGAATCATGCTATTGTCTCTGAGCCACTGCAGTTTTAGCCAAATATACAGCACTAGTGGACAGGAACAAATTGAAAGGGCTACTACTCGGCACTGTGAAAATCTACTGCCAATCATTAGTGGACCGGAGTTCCGCTGTGGCGACCCCTAACCGGGAAAAGCCGAAAGACCAACAACAACTAACTTCTGGAAAAATGATCACACTCATTAAAAAACCTTACATATCAAAAGTTACGACAAGAGAAAGGTGTAAGTAATATATGTTCATGGAAAAAGTTACAAGTATTTTACACCACCTGAAGAAAGTCAGATGCTTCTGGGTAAAGTACTACATCTTGTAGTTTTGGGACCTAATTAAATGCATGATTTCATAAAAGACATGAGTTCTCCCACTTCAAGACACTGTCAAAAATTGTGTGGGGGTGGGCACATTTAGATACTGTGTGATCAGAATATACCCCTAGTAAAAATATGGTACAGCAGCAACAACCTGATGGACCATTAATAACTCACAGCCCTTAATATACCCCATGAGGTAAGGAAACAGCAGCCTGGCATAGTATTAAAATACACAGTACTGATAATGAAAAGGGGGTAGGTGTAGAAAATTCCAAACAAACTAACACCTTGCATTGACTGAAGGAACAGAAGAACCCAGGTATTAACAAAGGCCAGTTACTGAGTCTTTCCAGAATACCCCAAATGTTAAGTTAATAAACAAAATTAGTGCAGCACCTGTAAGGAAACAACTCTTTATGTGTGATCTGGAACCTTGTCAGCAGATTCCAGACATTAACGTAATGAAATATGTCAGTATCTCCACAGAGGAAGAGATACTCATACTAATAAATTGACTAAGAGAAGAAAGGAAAACTTGAACAGAGTTCTAGGTTTCCTCTGCAAGAACAAAACAGTGGGCTAGTCAGAACCATGGCTAATCAGAACCAGGGCTGTAAGCAGAAAGTACTTGAGAAACAGAAGATATTGACATCAAAAGTAAATGAATTTTCAAAACCAAAAAATGAAATCAAGGTCATGAGAATAAGAAAAACTCATACCTGTATTTATAGATGAGAAGGATATACTGAGCATTCTTCATCATTCTACTAAGAAAATTGTTCTACCTTGGCAGATTTACAGGTAAGCAATAACAACTTTAAGAAAACACAATGAGGGGAGGATACAGAGGAAAATATAAACAGAGGAGAAGAGAAAAGTTGAGCATGTTGACTCTCTCCCATAGTTTCATTTAAAGAATGCCTTGCTCTACAGAGTGAACAAAGCCAAAGGAGGAATATTACATCAACTGCTGTCTTCAAAACATTTTAGACCACTTTTGATAAAAGTTGTACATAGCCAAAGTTTGGGAGGGCACTTAGGGATTGATAAAACCAAAGCTATAGTTTTGTCCATGTTTATTGACCTGGTGTAATGAAAGACACTGAGAACTTCTGTGTAGCTTGACCAGAATGTCAAAAAAATGCACTACATCCTGGGTACATAGACCCAATGAGACCTTTCCTCTTACTGAAGCTGCATTCAAACAGATAGCCATGGATCTTGTAGGCCCATTGGTAAAATCTATTAATATCTACCAACACATTTTATTCAATAATGACAATGCCAGAAGCTTCCTGAAACAGTTCCCTTGCAAAAATCTAAAGCTAACTCAATGACCAGAGACATAGTGTTACTTTTCTGCAGTGTAGGGATACCCTAAAAATACTCACAGACCATGGAACCCCATTTATGTCCAAGGTAACACATGAGCTTTGACAGGTGTTTTAAGTAAAATATTTAAAAACATCACTGTACCACCCTCAAATTAATGAGTTATGGAGTGCTTTAAAACTCTGAAGTCTCTGTTCAAGAAAGTCTTCGAGAAGAATAGCAAGAAATTGTATTAGTTACTTGCTTATCTCGGTTTAATTTTTTTCAAATGCTTATGTTTTTTACATACCTTGATAGGAATGGACCCAATTACTAAGGGCAAAAGTAAAGTTCATGAAATTAGTGCTGCTCTTTGATGTCAGACAAAGTTGCTCTTCATAGCACCTGCAATATACCCAGAATTGCCTCCTTCTGCAGTTCATGTAGCATATTTAAGAATGATTGTAAGTTCTTTTTATTAGTCCTGTTTTGGAACTGTCTGAGTACCTTTCATCCACATTGCTCTCATTTCTGCTTGCAAGTCTTGGTATTTTAAGACTTTGTATCTCTCAGTATGCAAGACATTGTAATTGCTGGATGTAGCAATTACAGTCATCAACACTACCTTTTTCTGTTTTTTTTTTCTAGGAGTACTATACCTGGTTTACTTGCAATTATTTGTTGAATTGTTTGCATTGCTTGACCTCATGTGATAAAAACGTCCTCAGTGTGTTGATACTACTTTGTGGTATCTGTGTCCAATGTTTCTCATTTGTTTCTATATTTTAATGTTTACACAATCCCCAATGCAAGAGTCTTGCCACATTATTCTGTGTTTCAGTACACAGACCCTCAGTCATGCATGTATCATACCCAGCAATGAGATGTGTGACTGTTTCCAGTTCTGTTTTACAGAACCTGTATTTGTCTGTTTCTTCCTCTTTTTCAATGGACTTTGTAGATGAATGTGTACATAGCCCACTGTCTTATGCCACCATTATTAGCCTTTCATCTTTTGGTTTCACTTTACCTCTCCATAACTATTCCTGTCCCAAATCTTGGCCAACATGAGGTTATTCCAGAGGATCTCTATAATTGCCACTATATTTGTGGACGTTCCACTTTTCTTTCCTTCTTTTCTGGTCTTTTTCCTTATAGTCTTCATTTTGTTTTTTAGTAAGTTCATTTGCTGTCTGATGTTTGCCCACTTTTGGTTTGTTATCCATTCCTGCTCTGTTCCAACATGCTTCTGTCAAGCTGAGTGGAAAAGCCATCTTAGACCTCTTCTCTCCGTGCAACAAAACTTTCACTGTGTTTGGATCTGATGATGTCAGCAGAGATGTATATAGTCCTATAATTGCAGGTCTGTATGTACACTCAGTATCGGGGAGGCTCAAATTTCCTTCAGAGCATGGGATATATACACTGGTTTTTATATCTCATTTGATAAGCACAAAGCATTTTTCTTGTTTTTGTGTCCAATTGGTTCAATACTTTTTAGGACTAGTCAATCACACCAAAGTTGCAAGTTAGAACAGAAATAGCAAATATATTTGTAGCTTGGATTTTATTCCTAGATGTCAAGGTCATTTTTCAGTATGAACTTCAGTCTTCTGAATTATTCCCTACTGAGCTTTATTCTCATTTCTTCATGCTTTGTTGCTGAACCTTCATTTATTCCCTCCTGCTCAAATTCCATTATATCAAATGCCTGTCCCAGGTCAGTATTCTCTTGGTGCTGCAGCTTTCCCCTTTTAATGTTGCTTCTGCACATTTATCAAGACCAAATGTCATTCTTATTCATCTGAGAAAGTTATATCAATCTGTAGCTGTACTTTCAGCTGTTCATCTGATTAACCTTCTTCTTCTTCTTCTTCTTCTTCTTTTCCCGGTTAGGGGTCGCCACAGCAGATCACCTGTCTGCTCATGATTGGTAGGGAAGTTTTTTTATGGTGTTGAGTTGCCAGCCCGGTGTCCAACACTTCCATGGAAGGCACACACATGTACACACTCATGCCTAGGGCCAATTTAGAGTATCCAATCCACCTACAGCATGTCTTTGGGATGTGGGAGGAAACCAGAGCACCCAGAGAAAACCCATGCAACACAGGGAGGACATGCAGACTCCACACAGAAGGCATCCCAGCTGAGGATCGAACCAGCAAGCCTCTTGCTGTGAGATGGCAACGCTAACCACTGCACCACTATGGTCACCCCTAATTCTAAATCATTCAGAAAAAGTAGATTAGATGTCTTTAAACAAGCTTGGCTTCTGTGAGTTGATCTTAACTACAGCCTAATATGTTAATTAAATAGCATAATAGGTTATGGTCAAGACAAAACACCAGCAGTGATAAAATAATCAACCTGGAATATCCCACCCCCTTGAATTTTTATCTCTGGGGTAGTGATTTACCCTTTGTCATAGCCTTAGCTGCAAAGTAGTTTGCCACTGTTTCTTAGTCACTGCAATGTATCTGATCAATATAGGGTCTATTTTTTTACATCTGCAAACAGTGCATTATCCATGACTATGGAATGTTGTAAAATGCTTTATTATACTTTATCCATGCCATACTTAGATTCTTCCCCTTTATAGAACTCTCTGTTATGACTTTGTTTAATAACAAATAATCTTTTGTTCCATATCACTTTCTTTCATTATTTTTTTTTTTGCTATATCACCATAATTGATCTTTTTTCTAGATGACTATAAACTCTGTCTGCATTCAGTCCAGTATATGTAATCAAAAGACAAGTTATTGCTCTATAACTCTTATAATGGCCTACAGGCTCACTCTTAAGGAAGACTAATGCTTTTCCTTTTGTTAACCAAGTTGATGTCTATTCTGGATATACATATATAATAATCTTTATGAAATATGTTAATACATTTAGCCAGAAGTTACGTATTACATCTGCATCCCAGGATTTCCATTTAGGATGTTTTATTTTATTTTGTCCCAGTTTCCCTGGCTGTTACTTCATACTGTTTCAAATGCTCTACATTAGAGCTCCTTAATGTGTCCTTTAATTTTTCTATTCATTCAGTGTTTTTGTTAGGTTCAACACGGTTTACATAAATACTTCTTCAAAATGTACCCATTTCTTACTTTTTGCTGGTGTTTCTATTTCTTTTGCTTCATTTACTAGTCCTCAATAAAACATTTTCGGGTCATCAATGAATTGCTTATATGGTCATTTTCTTTTATATTTATATGCATACCTTTTAAGTTTTTCTGCTTGTGCTGATATCTTTAGTTTATTACTGGAAATATTTTTTTTTTGTAAATTTTAACAAATGTAACTGTCTCTTACTGTATATACTCAATGTTGGTTTTCATGTAATATTATATTTCTTTTATATGTGGAGCTTTTCTCCCCAGGCATCCGCCGAAAAGGAGCTACTAAGCCCAGTTGGACCACCTTGGTAAACAAATGTCAAATAAATGAATAAAATTAAAAAATTATGTTCTTTGAAACTGTGTGTTGCTTTTACCACATCTACCTTTCTAAGTATTTTTGATAATCTGTTCCCTTTTCTGTATTCTTCTAATAGCAATTACTTCTTGTTTTAATTGACTTATAGGTTTTACTATTCAGTGCTGCATTCTACTTGTTCACTTCCTTTCCTTTGTTACTCTATGTTTTTGTTGTAACACTTTCCTCTGGATTTATTAATCTTCTGTGCAGGACTAGTCTAGTCCTGCATGGAAGCGGCCACTTAGAAGCAGGACGGCAGCGTGCCATGCATAGTAATGAAGGCTCGCTGCCCGAGCTCCTAGGCATACATGGAGTGTGTATTAGTGCAGGGGGCATGTCTGAGAGCAGAGCTCTCAGAATAAACATGCCCCAGCAATGTTGAACAGCAGAAAGTGGAAATAAATGAGCAATACCACTCATAGGTGTCCACATATTCCCACCAACAGTCCCCCATGTGTACAACAGCAACAGGACATAAAAATCAAAAGAAGAAACCCCTGTATTGGTGTACAAAGCTCCGAGAACAGCTAACCATAAGTGCGTGGGTGTGCCCATTGCTTAGCCATGGTGAAAGCAGCCTAAAAGGCTGAAGAGGATAACAAGGATGATATATGCAAATGAAGCATCTTAGCAATAGTGTAGTGGGCAGAGTGTTCACCTAACAAGCAGGCATTCCCAGTTCGAGTCCCAGTGCAGCACAGTCTATTTTACATGGCAAAGCATGGTATAAGCAATATTTGTTAAGCAAAACCCACTAAATAACATACATTTTCATGAACAGGAGTACTGCAAGAAATGCACATGTGAAGAGTCAGTATCATAATGAATAAGGCAGCAGTAAGCAGGCGTAAGCACAGATAAGCAGTAGCAAGCATATGTAAGCACTAGTAAGCATGTGCAAGTGTGTTTGCGCAGGGTTAAACGCTGCCGACACAGATTAAGCAAAGGAGAAGCTAACTGGATGTAAGACACTGTGACCGGAAGTTAGCAGTCCTTACCTCCACACAAACTTGCTTACAGCTGCTTTAAAGTGTCTTAATCAGACCATATCCAACAGCCAGTGTTCTGCCTAGCAGCAAAACAAACAGCTTCTGCAAGGCTGGAACCCAGGACCATGCACACCATACACAAAATAATTTACCACTAAGC
>NC_056728.1:1714722192-1714769692 GCF_019279795.1 Protopterus annectens
TGTATAATACTGACATGTTAATGTAACATAAGCATGAAGAATGTGGTACATAGCTATGTTACGTCTGATACTCTCTATGAATGTGAACACCTCAGTATTAATTGGAATTAGTAGCTGGGGTCACTGTGGAGCTCTACTCCTTGGGCCACCTCTGAAATTGGACAAGCATCCAGTCAGATTGTCCCGGTCGACAAATGTAAACTAAATACATGAAGTGGTGTGGGGATATGTGGGAGCAAGCGAGTGTAAGCATGTATGGGCAGCGGTAAGCAATTACCACACTGGTTAAGCAATGTAGAAGCTAACTCAGTGTAAGACGCCACAACTGGAGGTCAGCAATGCTGAGGCTCACGCAAACCAGCGCATACCCGACTACAATTGCTCTACAGTGCCTTAGTCACTCTGTAGCCAACAGCTGTCATCGTGGCCATTAACAAAATAATCTGCACTGCCAGGTTGCAACCCCCTCACCCTGCACACTATAGTCTACATGGGTTCCACTAAGCCATGGCTGATACACATTCAGCTGCTGTGATCACAAACATATCATCCAGCACAGTCATCCAACAGTATAGGAAATGTATGTAAGTGTGTAGATTAATACCAGCAAACGTGTACATTGCTCAACCACAGTATTATGAGCAGTCTATGTCCATCAAAGGACAGTGCCTGTCCAATCATACTATGAGAGCAGTAGTCTTGCATAATACTGAAAAGAATAATGAAATAATGAAAAACGGTGCACGCCGTGGGGGCGTGTGGGCGTGCTTCATGCACAGAATGTCACACCTGGGGCATTGATTCTGCGGACCCGGGAGATGAGGCTGGACAGGTGTGTGAGCAAACTGCTGCATCTCAAAACCCTGGCAGGATGCTACCAGTGGGAGAAACAGTGTAGACCAGCTAAATCTACTCTTGACACAACAGCAGGTCCGTCCCTGGCAGGACAAACCTAAAGTTGTGGGTCACATCGATGTCTCCACCAGTATTGGAGGAGGATCAAGGGAAGGCTCATACAAATGTGGACTAAATGGATGAAGAGCCTGCAGACGCTTGGGTCGAGACAGTATACTGGAGGAGTACTGAGCCGTGCAGCGAGGGAAATGTGTGGAGTTGTGGTATGGCAGGGCTAGCAACTGGTGAATGGATGGATGCTCTGTACGTGGAGCTTGGGGGCCGGGGGAAGGGAACATGTGTATGACAATATGGGAGAAATATGCAAATGAAGCAGAGCAGCAAGAGTGTAGTGAGCAGAGCATCCACCTAACGAGCACACATTCCCGGTTCGAGTCCCACTGCAGCACATTCTATTTTCCATGTGAAATCTGTATCTGAACATCATTTTGCTGTATAACCTACTAAATAACATTTAAATTTTAACAGGAGTACTGCATGGAATGCACATGTGACATGTCAGTGTCATAATGAATAAGGCACTAGTAAACAGGTGTAAGCACAAATAAGCAATAGTAAGAATAGATAAGCAGTATTAAGCGTGTTTAAGTCTGTTTGCATGGGGGTAAGTATTACCTACACAGATTAAGCAAAGTAGAAGCTGAGTGTAAGAAAACGCACCCGGAGGTTAGCATTGCTTAGCTCCATGCAAACTCATACACACCAGTGTACAACTACTCAAATGTCCCTTAATCATTCTGTATCCAACAGCCAGTGTTCTGCCCAACAACACAATATACAGCCTCTGCAAGTCCCGAACCCAGGACCCTGCACATCATACACAAAGTGATTTACCAGTAAGCCATGGCAGATGTACCTAACCCTCTTATGTTCACAAACATATCATCCAGCACAATCATTCAACAGCACAGGAAATGTAGTAATATCATACCACACAACTCTTAATGCAAGAATTCTGGACAAAGTGTGCCAAAATGTGGGTACAAATAGGGATATCTGTCAAATACTGCTCTAATGCACTTAAAACATTGCTAGTTACACAGTTATATGTACTAGAACACATATTTTGAAGGAGATGAAAAGTCTGAAACAGAAAAATGTCAGCACGAGTGACTGACTTCAATCCTAAGATCATCCATGTCAATTGCCAAGAGAATGAGGTATAGGCCAAACATATAAGCCGAACATGCATGGACATATGGACAGATATATATCTGTAAATGTAGACAGCTAGACAGCTATATATATATAATACACACACACACACACACACACACAGCAATTGTACAAAGATAAATATGTTCAGTGTATATATCCATATATATATATATATAAATATATATATAATACACACACACACACACACACAGACACACACACATATATATATATATATATATATATATATATATATATATATATATATATATATATATATATATATATATATATATATATATATATATATATATATATATAGGTTCATAGGTTCATACTAGGCTATCTGCCTTAGGGCATTTATAAGCCTAGCCAGAGTTGTGTGGCTTTCACCACCCCTTAGGTTGAAGAATACTATACCCATTAGTTTGCCGTGCCTCTGTCCAGCAGTGATACAGAGATGATCCCCTGGGTAAACCTACGATCTCCCATCCACTGGTCAAGATTCCTCTTGAACAGAGCCAGCGAGGTGCTCTGTCTCACATGGACCAGGATTCTGTTCCACAGCATAGGGAGTCTCTGGGTGATGAATCTGTCCCTCCAGCACGTCCTATTTATATCCATGTTGAGGTTTAAGTCTCTTGCTCTTGTGGCTCTGGTGGATTTGGAATTTTTGAGGTGGAGCATGTCCATTAATTCCGGGTTGGACATGGCCTTGTATGTCAGGCACAGGTCACCTCTGAGCAGACGGTATGCAACTGAATAGAGCTGGAGTTTCTTCAGTCGGGCAGCATATGGCATATTTTTGAGCCCCTTTATCCTTTTGGTGAGGAACTTTGGGGTCTTTCCAATTGCTGCAGGTGTCGGGTAAGATACATTCCGAATGGGGCATTGTACTCAATCATTGGTCTGATAAGTGAAGAGTACAGGGGAACAATGACCTCCCTTGATCTGGATGTGAATCCCTTCATAATCAGGTGGGCAATGTAGAAGGTCCTCCTAACCACTTTGGCAATGTGAGTGTCAAAAGAAAGTTACTGTCAACTTGGGTCCCCAGGTCCCTGATAACCTCTTCTGTGCTTAATGGATTGCCACCTATGTGGTAACTTGGGGTTACCTTGTTTTACCAAAGGGTATGACTATACATTTTTTGGTGTTTAGCTTAAGGCCATGGCTCTGGCACCAGTTATCCATTTCTATGAGACCTCTCTGAAGGATATCTGTGTCTGATGGATTTTCAACTATGGCGCCCAGTTTGCAGTCATCTGCAAACTTTGTCAGCCACAATCCTCCTATGATTGCCTGCACTTCTGAAAAGTAGATGCCGAACAAGAGGGGCCCAGGACTGAGCCCTGTGGGACACCGCCTGTGACCGGCTTGGAGTCTGACATGGCACCAGCAACTCTAACCCTGTGGGTTCTGTCCTTGAGCCAGTTTGCAACCCATCTTGTGACATATGGGTTTACATTTAAGCTGGTGATCTTTTCTATGATACCCGAGTGGGGTATTGTGTCGAAAGCTTTTGCAAGGTCAAGGTAGGCTGTGTGAACTGCCTTACCCTCATCAATGGCCTTGGTGACTGTTTCAAAAAGTCAACCAAGTTCAAGAGGCATGATCTGCCCTTGACAAAGCCGAATTGGGTAGGATCCAATGTCTGTAGGTCCCCTATGTCTTTATTTATGAGTTCCATTATGATCCTCTCCATAGCTTTGCAGACCAGGCTTGTTAAGCTTATGGGCTCGTACTTACCAGGGTCCATAGAAGCACCGCCTTTGTGGAGTGGGACCACAGTTGCCGTACGCCACTCTTTGGGTATGTATCCTGTGGTAAGGCTAAGATTAAACAGCAGCCTTATATGTGGGTTTAGTTCCTCATTGAGTTCATGTAGCACACAGCCAGGGACACCATCCAGTCCCATTGATGCTGTGTTTTAGCTTTAGAGAGCAGCTCTCACCTGGGCATTTGAGATGATTGGGAGGCTACACTCTGCTGGGATAGATATTTCTCCTTTGGGGGGGGGGGGGATTTTCACTGAACCTGTCTGCCAGTATGTTTGCAATGTCTGTGGGTTCAGTGATTTTTGTATCATTTTGGACTAATTCTGAGCATATCTGGGAGTTTCCACCCAGATTTCTAACATAGCTAAAGAAGGCCTTATGATTGTCTTTTGAGTCCTTGGCGATTTTTCTCTCAAAGTTGGCCTTGGATGATTTTATGAGTGATCGTAGTTTTTTACTAGTATTGATCAGAGATGTCTTCCCTTTTAGGGATTTTGCTCTATCTTGTAGTAGCTTTCTCCTCTTGTTGTAAAGTTTGTTTATGGCTGGGGTCCACCAGATTGCTTGCCTTTGGTGGAAAGGGTCTTGATTTTATTTGGGATTGCTTGATCCATGCAATCCTGGAGGTGCTCAGAAAGCATTTTTAAGGGATTCAGCAGTGGGTTGTGGTTTCCAATGGCTCAGGGGCCTTGAAGGATACCACACCAGCCTTAAAAGTGTGAAGTTGGCTTTGAGAAGTTCTTCACTGTGGTCTTTTGTTGGGGTGGGGTGGGATGTGGATCTCCAGTGAGATTAGTTTATGGTCTGATCTCACCAATGAGGGATATACTTCGGTGTGGAGCATTTTGTCCCCATGTTTGTGATGATCAGGTCTAGTATATTTTCACCTCTTGTGGGAATGGTGACAAGTTGTTCCATAGCATTTGAGTTTATGAACTCCAGGAACCTTTGGGCTAGGGTATTGGGGCTTGAGTAATGTTCCCAGTCTATGTTTGGGTAGTTGAAGTCACCCAATATGATGGTGTTTGGAGAGACATTTATACTCTCCAGTGTCTTCAGGAAGGCTGTGTGGGGTTCCTGAGTTTGAGAGGGTGGCCTGTAACATGCTACAAACTGTAGAGCAGTTTTGCCTATGGTTAATTGCACCTGAATGGTCTCTGATGCTTCGTGAGTTGCCACCTGCCTGGAGGTGTGGGTATCCTTGATGAATATGGATACCCTCCTTTTGTGGTAATGGTCCGGGTTTTGGGGCTGGAACGCATGATATGAGGTAAAACCTGATAGTGCCAGGATGCTCTCAGGAGCCTTGAACCAGGTTTCAGTCACAGCACAGACATCGATGTTCTCCATACTGAGGAGGGCTTCGAGGGCGTGCATCTTGAGATTTAGACTTCTGGCATTGAGCAGCATTACCCTTAGTTTTTTCCATTATTGTTTTCTAGGGCGGTGGGTTTAGAATTTGAGCCTTGTCTAAAAAGGCACTATGGGGTGGCAAGAGCCTTTGCCAATATCCGAAACCCAGGGGTGACAGGTGCAAGCTGTCCCTTGCAAAGCAGCGTGGCTTGTCAAGCATGTCATTCCAGGCAGACAGACATTGGATCCCTTAGAATGACACCAGAAATTAAGCCAATTATTAAAACCGATCATTTTGTCTCTGTATTGTGGCATCATTCTTGGTGAAGGTAGGATACTGCTCAGGGTCAGGGTCATACCAGCCTGGGCTACATAATCTGAGAGCTCCTTTATGTCTCTTTTCATGTAGTCCAGGAGGTATGTCTCAGGTCATTCACACGGCATGGACAATGACTGAGTCATACTTGTACTTGCTGTGGAGTGACCTGAGTGCTTGTGTTATGTGGCAGATTCTAGCGCCCGACAGGCAGCTTACTGTGACCCTCTCCTTGTTCAGTCTGGTGAGTGGGACGTCAGTGTGTCTGACTATGGAGTCACCTATGACAAGTGTGTCTGGCATTGTGTTTGGCCTTAAGGGCTGTGACTGATTTGCACACTGACTTTGTGATCTATGTGTTGCTTGTGTTATGTCATGAGGTGGCAGTTGTTTGGGTGTCTGCTTTGGAGGCCTCTGCTGTTTTGGTAGATTTTTGATCAGTGCCTCCAGTATGTCTTTGTGTGTTTATGTGTTTGATTTGTAGTTGTGATAGTTCTATGTGAGACTGGGTTTATGGTGTGTGTGGTTACCTTCTCCTCCTGTCTGGTTTTGCCAGTCCTGAGTTGAGAGAGCTCAGCCTCCAGTTTGGCTATATAGTTGCATCTCTCGCATGTATTTGTGTTTTGTGGGAGGAGGAGAGGGTTGTCTGTGTACATGAGGCAATTGTAACATTGCCTCAATATTCCCAGATTCACCAGCTGAGCAGGAGAGGACGCTAGCAACTGACCCTTTGACATGCTAGAAGAAATGAAAAGTTTGCTGTGTAACTGAGTCAGAAAGGACCTATAGGGAAGTGGGTACTGAGGGGTTTTAAGCTAGTGAAGTACTTTGTATAATATAGAAGTGCTTTACCTGACTAAAAATGCTTTATGAACAAGTGCTGAGCTTTACAGATAGAGAATAGGCTCTTTAGATTACAAGTAGAGCAGTTCTAAGGGAAAAAATGAAGAGCACACTTTGAGCCAGAAATAGTTTAACCTTGTTTAACCGGCTGCCCGATGGTACTCTAGTGGCAACTCCGCTAAATGCAGAAAAGGCAATAAGTCAGTAGTACAGGCTAGCACACTTTAGTGGGCAGCCAAACAATTAAATTAAACAGCAAACAAACACTTTTCGACTTGAATTAGACTAATTTCGACTAAAATGTACTTTTTGAGTGCAGATAATAAAAAATGCAGTAAATAACTATGAAAACAGTTAAAGCTTGCTCTAGGTAAGCAGTAGAAGGTAAAACAAATATAAAAAAAGCAGGATACTTAATCAGGAAAGCAGTCGCTTTTTCAGTTCTCTGTAGCCAGGAAGACTCAACAGGACCACGTGGAGCTGTGTCTGAGCAATATGGCTTCAAAAAATGCCAGAGGCAGATTTTAACCAGGGAACTTCAAAAGAGCTAGAAATGGTCCAAAATGACCAATTACTACAGCTTCTTGTGCTGAGGTCACTTCCCTCAAGGACAGGTAGGCTATTCAAGGCTCCCCACTCCCACTGGTGAGCTAAGAAACTTCCTTCTATCCAAGTAAGGCAATGGACAACACAGGAACTACAACACAGCCCAGGATACAGCAAGGCCTGTAAACTGGTCTAACTAGTTTAGGAGAGGCAGGAAAACAAGGAATATTTTTTTGTTTTTTTTTTTTGTTTTTAAATAGAAACACACAGAAATGCAGAAAAGGCAATAAGTCAGTAGTACAGGCCAGCACACTTTATTGGGCAGCCAAACAATTAAATTAAACAGCAAACAAACACTTTTCGACTTGAATTAGACTAATTTTGACTAAAATGTACTTTTAAGTGCAGATAATAAAAAATGCAGTAAATAACTATGAAAACAGTTAAAGCTTGCTCTAGGTAAGCAGTAGAAGGTAAAACAAATATAAAAAAACAGCAGGATACTTAATCAGGAAAGCAGTCGCTTTTTTTCAGTTCTCTGTAGCCAGGAAGACTCAACAGGACCACGTGGAGCTGTGTCTGAGCAATATGGCTTCAAAAAATGCCAGAGGCAGATTTTAACCAGGGAACTTCAAAAGAGCTAGAAATGGTCCAAAATGACCAATTACTACAGCTTCTTGTGCTGAGGTCACTTCCCCTCAAGGACAGGTAGGCTATTCAAGGCTCCCCACTCCCACTGGTGAGCTAAGAAACTTCCTTCTATCCAAGTAAGGCAATGGACAACACAGGAACTACAACACAGCCCAGGATACAGCAAGGCCTGTAAACTGGTCTAACTAGTTTAGGAGAGGCAGGAAAAGAAGGAATATGCTTTTGTTTTTTTTTTGTTTTGAAATAGAAACACACAGAAATGCAGAAAAGGCAATAAGTCAGTAGTACAGGCTAGCACACTTTAGTGGGCAGCCAAACAATTAAATTAAACAGCAAACAAACACTTTTCGACTTGAATTAGACTAATTTCAACTAAAATGTACTTTTAAGTGCAGATAATAAAAAATGCAGTAAATAACTATGAAAACAGTTAAAGCTTGCTCTAGGTAAGCAGTAGAAGGTAAAACAAATATAAAAAAACAGGAGGATACTTAATCAGGAAAGCAGTCGCTTTTTTTCAGTTCTCTGTAGCCAGGAAGACTCAACAGGACCACGTGGAGCTGTGTCTGAGCAATATGTATATATATATATATATATATATATATATATATATATATATATATATATATATATTTATATATATACACACACACACACACACACACACACACACAGATAGACATGTGTATAGCATTTCCACATGGGAACAAAATCCTGAACCACGCAGTACAACATAGACCATAAGCACAGTTAATGGGGGTGGGGGCACAAATGAGGGACACCTGGTAATTAGTGCTATGTAACCCCCTCTAGCCTTAATGGATATGCTGTACAATCCAATATCCAGCACATGCAGTACTTGACTTCAGGACCCTGCACAACACAGCTACAATGCTCCAACAGTAATTCTGTACTATACAATAAGGTATGCCATTACTTATAGCACATAGAATTTGAAATATTTAATCAGTGATGAATGCAAGGCCCACACAAAACAGTAGATGCAGAGAGTGTGGATATATAACATACTATACTGTCCAGGCCAAGCCCTTCAATTCATACAACAGTAGACAAAGGATTTGCCTTCAAGATAAGTAACAATCAACAGTAACTGATGTAGTTCAGCAGCCTCCAATTACACCCTGTAGTCAAGCCCTAGGGGGAAATGTATTACTTGGGGTAATGTCAATGTATCTATCACATGTATGGACCCTGACCAACAAATGTTGTGGGAGTCCACGATATGACTGGGATGATAGCAGGAATGCTAGCAGTAAATAATTATAGGCCATTACCTAACAACCCCTAACCGTATCACAGCAGGACAAAGCCTGCCGTATATGTGGAGGACAGAGGCAAGAACACAGGGCCATATTCGCAATGTTGCTGTTACACATCCTGGAAATTGATGGTGTTACAGGATTTGTTGCAACATACCCTTATGCAGGAATAAAACATCAGAAACACAAATGGATGTAGCCATGTACTGATAGCACGCAACAGACAGATTGCCGAGGATATTTCTAGGACAAGACCTGTGTGGTGCACAGGCAAAAGCAAGCAGACAATGCACTGGATAGGCCCACAGTTGAGAGCTATGCAGACAGACTGCATTCCATCCTAAACTACTATGTACACGCAAATACTGCAAGACCAGCAATATACAATGCACATAACAACACTACTCACTCTGTAGGTCTGAAACCTCTAACAAATGTGTAGCTGGCCTGTGTCTGCAAGTCCTGCTGTAAGCGGTATTGGAACCTGCCATCTGTAACACTGCTGCCCACATACAGGAAGGATGTCCTCCATACTGAGAGGGTTAAGGGACAACGCCCGCATGAGTCAGCAATTTATAGTACTGGGTTGCCATGACAGTGGTTATCTGAATCTGCCCAGCTCAATCGCTCTAGTGAAGAGAGAGAGAGAGAGAGAGAGAGACTGAAAAAAAAAATAAAAGCCAAAAACAGAAAGGTGTCACACCCATCAGAAAAAAAAGGTATGCAAAACATAAATGTATGTAATTGAATGTAGTATGTGGTATAGATTAATAGGATATATGATGCTGAATGTTTGATATGTGCCATCTGCAGTTGTCCCTATAATGATGTTCTGCTGAACAACTGCTCTGGACAATGCAGTCTGTCCCTGTAGGCAGTGGGACACACTCGCTAACTGTGCAGATCAGCAATTAATGACAAAGATGTAAGCCATAATATCTGTGTGTGTTATGTTAGTGTGGTCAATAGCCGGTGATGGAAGTACAGCCGTCATGATAGACACGAGTGTCAGAGCACACCACTTGCAGGACAGTCATGTTAATGTGTAATGTAGCATGCACAAATGCCATAGGTGTATAATAGGCTTACCAGCAATCTGTCACCATATATACCACCCTAATGTTAGTCTGTGTTCAATGTGACACCTGTCTGTGTTGCAGCAAGGCAGAACAGTGCAGCTGTGAATGACAGTTACAGAATGCAGACCAGATGTCTGTTGTCTGTATGCACCCCACATATAGATAGATATATGTGTGATACAGAATGAGACATGTATGTCATTAGATACACAGACACTCATATAGATATAGGTATATATCAACAACCTACAAGATATAGCTACACTTATATGTGTATATATATATATATATATATATATATATATATATATATATATATATATATATATTATAGTGGCAATGATAATGGCATGCAGGTGAAATAGTCTGTAACAGGCCTGCAAAGATAGTGTCCCCACAGGGAGCATGGCTACAAACACATAGCACAAAGCGTGGCACAAATACATAGCACAAAGCTTGGTACAATACAACATATGTCCCAATGGTAGGTAAGCAGCCGACATACCAATTGCATTCTGTGAACAGTTTGTTGTAGCTGATATGGTGGGGGGAGACAAAGATGTGTATTAAGAACTATGGTAACCCTGCTGTATGAGTGGCTCAGACCTGTTTCCATCTTTATGTCTTCCAGGGAACATGGCACAAACACGTCTGCCATCATACAGTGCCACCGAAACCGAGGTGATAATAGACCATCTGGTACAAAACTATGAATAGCTGTTTGGACGGACAGCCCATGATCAGCAGGAGAGGACCACCCTGTGGAATGAGCTAGTCCACAGGGTCAATGATGTCGGACTGCATAACCACAGCTATGAGCAGGTCCGTCATCATTGCACTGACCTGCTTCGCCATGTAGGTTGGCGTGCAGCTGCTGTACGGGGGGGACCACCTCACAACGGGGGGGCAAACCGCCCATCCACCCCTCACCCGTGTGGAGGAGCTTCTCAGCAGCCTTGTGGTACCTGCCCACCTGCAGCAACAACACCTGGCAGAGCACATTGTGGAGGTGGGTGCCACCGACACACCAGCTGAGGAGTGTACAGGTAAGGCCCCAGGGCACATCAGTACACCACTCTTGTGTATGCATCTGCATCTGTACAAGTACATCATGCAAATCTGAGATGTCATATACATAGTCTGTTGCTGTGTAGTAGGAATAGACAGTTGTGCATAAGCTGTATTATTGTGGAATTCTACTGTTGATGTAACGTAATGCTGCACTCACCCTTTACAAAGGCCACAGCTGTGGCCACTGACATCAACTTTCTTAAACTCCTATGTAGGTCCCTCCAGGATACCACCACGGCAGCAGCCTGTAGCCGGTGAGTATGGTTCTCGTTCATGCATGATAATACACTGGGCATGTAATAGCTATGGAATATTCCATGCACACATCTAACACACCTTCCCATACTGCATGCTGTACACATTCATGTTTTGTTGCTGTGAAATGCACTGCATCACAGTAGAGACCATGCTGGGGTATCGGAAGGATACAACAGACACATGCAAGACAACTAAAATCCTGTCACTGTGCAATGTGTCCACAGGGATGAGAAGTATGGCAGGACACACGGCCTCCAGTAGGGACATGTGTAAAATAGCACCCCCATCGCTGTAGCTGCACACAATCTGGTTAAGTATACGTGGCAGATGTAACCCTGACCCCACAGCACTCGTGACAGCAGTGTGTGTATTCCAAGAGATGTGCACATGAGTAGACCTTGCAACCATGCAGAGGTCTGGGACATTTGTAGGGCACCCCCCACAGCCATGGTAAGGTCTGCTGGTTGTCAGTGTAAT
Organism: Protopterus annectens; assembly: GCF_019279795.1. NCBI lineage: Eukaryota > Metazoa > Chordata > Ceratodontiformes > Protopteridae > Protopterus > Protopterus annectens. Next base: position 1,714,733,918 of record NC_056728.1, read on the forward strand.
AGTCTTGTGCTGGTCATACATGCACTGCTGATGCTGTCATCTGTAAAGCAGACATCAGGCATTCACAAATTATATCTGTTCACAGATCATCCCAGGTATGAGTTGCTATAACACATAGGGGCTGTGAGTATTGGAGCTGACATAACTGACACAGTACTACATATGCAGCAATGGTTTCTACACCTGTGAGCTATGGTGCACAGTACAAGACAGGGTGTGAAACAGGTCCACAGTAACACTTTGTACATGGGTGCAGTGTTAACAAGGGGAAGGGCCGTCACCTACTAACACAGACCATGCATCACACACATATATACGGCTGCTAGCATGAAGTCACTATAGTTGCACTGCATGCTGTTGATCACCATATGTAATGCATGCTGACAGAAGGGTAATGGGAGGACTGTGTGTACAAAAGTTGTGCAAACCCACATGTAGGAGTGTGTGTGTGTGTGTGTGTGTGTGTGTGTGTGTGTGTGTGTGTGTGTGTGTGTGTGTGCGTGTGCGTGTGCGTGTGTGTGTGTGTGTGTGTGTGTGTGTGTGTGTGTGTGTGTGTGCGTGTGTGTTGATTGTGTCTGTAAGTGCAATCTGGTAGAGTGGAGTGTGGTCGATGCATGTCAGATGTGTTTGTACATGTGTGTCTGTTTATGTGGGTGTCCATGTATGCACAGGCGATAGTGAGATTGATCACATGGTAGTACTTCTCCTTGGGACTGTGCTGTACATGTACATGGAGTGACACATGAGACACCAGGACAACCTGTCTGATATGTGAACACAGGACAGCTGATAGCATAACAAGGTCTGTAGCATGAAACATGCATTGGGAGGGAAAGTACATACCAGGTATACACATCATATTGCCAGCAGCAGAGAGATAACCGGCTACCCACATATGCAGCACTACAAATGCAATGGGAAATTACCAGAGCACATCAGTGAGTGTATCCAAGTATTACTGTTGTCCGCATGATGGATTGCTTGTGCAGCAAATGTGGCATGAACTGAGCAAGACTGTAGTATGAGTCTCCAGTGTGTGACATATGTAGTGAATGTAGCAGCCCCAACCATATAGAGACCATGTAGACTATGACTGGACATACACGGGCTAATACGGGATGACAGCAGTGAGGCCATGTACAACCTACTCCACCCAAGTCAGGGAGGTGATGGAGTAACAGGTCAGGTGTTGTGATCACACGTGTAGGCATGGAGAGGAATGATACATTAATGGGTAGTAGTAATGAGTGTATGTTAGCCAGTGCAATGCAGGATGGGGAACATATGTAACTGAATGTGGGACTGTCTGTAAACCCAGGGAAAGGGAGGTAGTAAGGTGGACTGTCAGTGTGAGTGTATGTGAGTGTGTGTGTGTGTGTGTGTGTGTGTGTGTGTGTGAGTGTGTGTACTGTTATGCAATACTGTACAGGTCTTAAAGTGTGTATTTGTTTCCCCCACAGGTGGCGAGGTGGGTCAGGGTCCCTCCTGCATGCAAACTGAGGTAGGTGTCCATACACACACCGATGATGATGATGGTACAGTTGAGGCACAGGTGGGGTTGTCAGAGGTTGACACTGTGCCAACATGTGTCATCACCCTCCTAGCCACCCCAGGCCCACACACAGTTACAGTGCCCCTACAAATCCCATCACATGTGGCCATAGCAGAGGGACAGTTGGTGGTTGGTGGCAGTGACTAGGAAAGTGTGGTGTCCATGCCAACTTTGTCGGGTCACAGTCAGCATAGCCAAATGCTCAGCAGGGCACCACATCGGCAGATGTACCATGGTGTTCGTGGGAGAGCTGCAGGTCATCATGCCCCTGGCAGAGGCACCACAACTGGTACCACCAGGAGCATGTTTCTGGCCATAATGGAGGCACAGGCATGTATGGAAATGTACACCAGACAGGGCCTGAGGCTGCAGAGGTCTGCTTTCTCAGCTGTAAGTGGCAAACTCCTTGAACTTGCTGTTGCCCTCCATGAACACACTGAGGTCATGGATAGATGGTGGGGTGAGATGGTGGTCCTCCTCGACCGTGGTATGTCTGCACTTGAACATGTGGTGGGAGTGGAGTGACAGTCGCATGGACGTAGGCCAGAAACACCAGCAGCTGGCAGTCAACGTGGATGTGCCAGGACGCCAAGCCGCTACTGTAGTGGCAGTACCAGCCTCAGCACACCACTGGGGGTGCTGTCCACACCACACCACAGCAGGCCTCGTGCATGTGGCCCTGGCCAATCCCAGGTGAGTCATGGTTCCAACGGACATCTGTCATCATCAGGGGAGAGTAGCAGCTCAAGGTCTGTACCTGCATGTGCCCATGGAACCCCTGGCAGGCACAGTCAGCGTATCCATGGCCAGAGGCAGTGAACTGCACACCCTGCCAGATATGGTCTGCAGCTGTCCAACAACATCAGTATAGGGCAGCCACATGGCAGAACTGTGTGCATGCATACCCACACACTATGCAACCATACCTAGGGTGACCCCATACCGACACACACCACATCACCACACCCCAATCAAAGAACCAAACCCCTCACCCACACACATGGTGACACATGTATGGACCACCCTCGGCCTCTGGCACACCAGCAACACACTTTGTGTATATGATGATACCTGTGCCACATCCCTGTCATCTATAACTTCGGTGCAGGGACAGGCTAATATGGTTCTGATGCACACGGTAACTGTAATAGAGTGCTGCAATGTACTGCAGTGTAAGATGTTGTCAGGGGTAATGTGTAATGCATAAATGTCAGGTAGTGTAGCCATGCAGCTATGATGCATTTAACACACCCTGTGCATATAATGATACGTGTGTCACATCCCTGTCATCCATAACATCGATGCAGGGACAGGCTAATATGGTTCTGATGCACACGGTGACTATAATAGAGTGCTGCAATGTACTTTAGTGTAAGATGTTGTCAGGGGTAATGTGTAATGCATACATGTCAGGTAGTGTAGCCATGCAGCTATGATGCATTTAACACACCCTGTGAATATGATGATACCTGTGCCACATCCCTATCATCCCTAACATTGATGCAGGGACAGGCTAATATGGTTCTGATGCACACGGTGACTGTAACAGAGTGCTGCAATGTACTGCAGTGTAAGATGTTGTCAGGGGTAATGTGTAATGCATAAATGTCAGGTAGTGTAGCCATACAGCTATGATGCATTTAACACACCCTGTGCATATAGTGTAAGATGTTGTCAGGAGTAATGTGTAATGCATACATGTCAGTGCAGCTATGATACATGCAACACCTGATACCTGTATGATACCCCTGCTGGTCACACCATCCATAACCAGCACACATGGACAGGTTGACATGTTGATATGGTTCGCATAATAGGAGTGCTGAAGAGGCTGTACTGCAGTAAAATATGTTGTCAGGGGTAATGTGTAATGCATACATGTCAGGTAGTGTAGCCATGCAGCTATGATGCATTTAACACACCCTGTGAATATGATGATACCTGTGCCACATCCCTGTCATCCATAACATTGATGCAGGGACAGGCTAATATGGTTCTGATGCACACGGTGACTGTAACAGAGTGCTGCAATGTACTGCAGTGTAAGATGTTGTCAGGGGTAATGTGTAATGCATAAATGTCAGGTAGTGTAGCCATACAGCTATGATGCATTTAACACACCCTGTGCATATGATGACACCTGTGTCACATCCCTGTCATCCATAATATCGATGCAGGGACAGGCTAATAAGGTTCTGATGCACATTGTGACTTTAACAGAGTGCTGCAATGTACTTTAGTGTAAGATGTTGTCAGGGGTAATGTGTAATGCATACATGTCAGGTAGTGTAGCCATGCAGCTATGATGCATTTAACACACCCTGTGCATATGATGATACCTGTGTCACATCCCTGTCATCCATAATATTGATGCAGGGACAGGCTAATACAGTTCTGATGCACACGGTGACTGTAATAGAGTGCTGCAATGTACTGCAGTGTAAGATGTTGTCAGGGGTAATGTGTAATGCATACATGTCAGGTAGTGTAGCCATGCAGCTATGATGCATTTAACACACCCTGTGCATATGATGATACCTGTACCACATCCCTGTCATCCATAACATCGATGCAGGGACAGGTTGATATGGTTCTGATGCACACGGTGAATAGAGTGCTGCAATGTACTGCAGTAAAATATGTTGTCAGGGGTAATGTGTAACGCGTACATGTCAGGTAGTGTAGCCATGCAGCTATGATGCATTTCAGCTGTTGGTAACACTAACTGTTATCTCCATAATGTTATCCGTTTGTGTTGTAGGTGTACATGTGTCAGCAGGAGGATGGTCTGCAGTCATATTCCACAAGGATATGTCACTGTGGTGACACCATGGCTGTGACATATCTGCTGTACAGTTGCACACATGTCACAGGTATGTATAACAGTTATTGCCCGTGCAATATTGACCAGTGGCCTGCTGGTACATGTATATTCTGCACCCTTATGTCAACCCATCCACATACACACACATCCTTACTTGGCGACACTGTGTCTAGACCCCTACTTAGGTATGTAGTGCTACAGAACTGTGTGGCTTTCATTGCACACATGACACCATCTGTAGGGTGAGGTGTGTACTAGGTCACATGTTACATGAAGAATATCCACAGACATGTACAATATGGTAATGGGGGATTTAATGTTTGTATATGGAGAATACATAGTGTGTCATACCATCATATACACATTGACTGACACATAACAGGCAGACACAGATCTTAGAGACCTGGGTGTATTGTTGCTAACTAACTAGTCCATGTGTCCAATGTGTTACAGGTAGGCCGCACACAGCACATGTGTAACTGGGCTGTATCCTGTTATCAGTTACCTGTATGGGTGATGGTGACAGTGGCCACCAGAGAGTGGTACGTGGGCCATATACTGGGTGTACCATGGTGTAATGATGGTGTACACAGCACTCACATCTCCCACTGGAGATTGTACACACTGGAACTCATATTGAGACTCTAACATACCTACTATCACACATTGCCCATGACGCCAAAACAACCCATTGCATATCACAACAGTGGTACCACAGGGATATGCATGTAATGCACATGCCACAGGCATAGTAGGGTGTTACATTGCAATGCCACACCTATGGGTGACAACAATATCTGTACTACTGTGTGGCAATGTGTATTGTAATAAGAGTATGTGGCCTTGGAATGGTGTACCCTACAGATATGCAGACATGCACACATACACACAAGTGGCAGACCTCAATGGGATTCCCATGCCTACTGACCCATTTGTACAACACTGCTGTGCTGGTACTGCAAGGCACATGTAGCTGTTAGGGAGAGGAGTGTAACAGGCTACATGTCATATCCAATTCAGCAGTGGCCACATCTGACTATGGAAATGGGAGTGGTGGTGGTTGTGAAGGCAGTCATGGACTTGGTTTTGCTGCAAGCAAGGGTTCCTCTTCCAACTACAGGTGTACTAATACACAAACAATGCTATCCTCAGTAATGCACATGTACACGTGTCAATACTGTGGTGCATTGCTGCAGGTGGTCATAGCTGTGTACCTGGCTGTTGTCCATGGAGGGACTGGATGTGTAGGGGGTGTGTGTACATTGGTATCATGCCACCTACCATGTGCCGGTAGGCAATCTATCAACAGACACCACATTAGTGACTGGCAGGGTGAGAGGGACATGCATCAGCCAATCCTCTGGGTGCCTTCTACACATGGCCACTGAGGTGATCCAGTTGACATGTATGCAGCATGTTGTACAACACGTGGCTAGTGTCTTTGATGGAGACCTGTGCCCAAGCATGTTCAGTTGACTGTGATAGTGTAATGTATGTACCGGTGGCATGTGGCCCATACAGGGTGATGTCTCCTATATGTGACAGGTAGAACACAGCTGGCCACACATGTTGGTGTCAATCAAGCATAGGTTGTCTGTACGTATCCCAGCTGGAGACATGCCATCTGCACATCTGTAGAGGGACTGACAGACACCAGTTTGGTGAGTAGCTATGCAGTAGGATGAATGTGTCAACAGATGAATGTTTGACAACAATGAGTATTCCATTACTACATGTTGTAAGCCCTCACTAACATGTGCTGTACCGACAGTACTCCCCAGTTACATTCCACATGTCCGAATATCATCCAGTAGGGGATATATACGGTGACACAGCCCATACACCAGGTACATGACAGTGAACCCTCAGAGTGCAGCTATGCCTGCAGGTGTGCTTGTTGTCAGTAGTAATGTTAGCACTGCACCCTTCCCTGGGACAGCACTGTCGACAGTAGTAATGACATGTTACACTGCATATCTGAGTGACAGCACATACCCTGGGTTGCTACCCCTGCATGTCACACATTCACATGGATAACAGTGCTGTGCAGGCCTCATATACCTGTGTATCCCAGACATGACACTCAATACCCTTTGCTACAGTAATGAGAGTACATAGACACATGTACTGTACATGGCGGTACATACACATATTACAGATGTCATTTCCCAGGGTTTGACATAGCCTCTGTGTAAACAGTATGCCACAGAGTATAGTTGGAGGATGTCTAGATGGTCAGCATAGGCCATCTGTTTGATACCTGTGATTCTTATAGTGAGGTATTTCCACTGACTTCCCAGCTGTTGCAGCTGTCTTGCGAGGTACATAACAAATGGGGCGTTGTATACTATACACGGTGTAATGAGGGATGAGTACAATGGGACAATTACCCCCTTTTCTCTGGATGTAAAGCCCTCAGTGATGAGGTGTGCCACATAGGAGGATTTCCTTACTGTCATGGCTATGTGGTTAATGAAGGTGAGACCACTGTCCACCTGTGTCCCTATGTCTGTCAGCACACTGTCAGTGTTTAGTGTGCTGCCACCTATGTCGTACTTCATGGGTACATGGTATATCCAAAGGAAATAACTATACATTACTTGCCATTAAGTTTGAGCCCATGGCTCTGGCACCAAGCATCTGTTCCTGTAAAGCCATGTTGTGGAATATCCACATAATTTGGGCATCCAATAATGGCTCACATTTTGCAGTCATCTGTGAACTTTGTTAGCCAGAGTTCCATAGTGTTGGCCTGTACATCAGGGAAGTAGATGCCAAACAAGAGCCGTGCCAGGACCGACCCTGACATACTCCAATTAGTCAATTGTCTGGAGCAGAGATTGGACATGGCTATGGTTACAGTCTGGGTTCTGTCGGTAAGTCAGTTGGCAACCCATCGAGTGACACAGGTGTTTATGGCCAGCTTCACATTTTTAACTATGTCTCTAGACTGTGTGATGTTGTCGAAGGCCTTGGCGAAGTCCAGATAGGCTGTGTGCACCGCCTTACCCTCCTCCACAGCTCCAGAGACTGAATCAAAGTAGTCAAACAGGGTCAGGAAACAAAGATCAGCTCTACACGAGCCCAACCAGGGTAGGGTCCAGTGTCTACTGGTTGCCAATGTTTTTGTCAATGAGTTGCATGATAATGCATTCCATGCCCTTGCAGATCAGGCTCATCAGACTGATGGAATGGTAGTTTCCAGTATCCAAGGTGGATTCCCCCTTGTGGAGTGTGATAATTGTAGCTGTGCGCCACTCAGTAGGATAGGCACCTGAGGTAAGGCTATGATTACACATGGCACTTAGGCGAGATGCAGGGTTATGTAGTAGTTCATGTACTACACAGCCCGGGATGTCATATGGTCCCATGGCTGCTGTATTCCTAGCAGTGATCAGTGGATTCCACCTGTGTGGCCATGATTACTGGAATTTGGCAACCTTTTGTTACTGAGATGTGCCCTTTAGGGGGTGAGGGAGGTTGAATGTGGCACTACATTGGTCTGCTGGGATATTGGAACACTCCTTTGAATCAGTATGTTTAAGGCCAATCTGTTGTAGCACAGAGCAATTCTGAGCATTGCGTTATAGATCCTGGACATAACTATAGAATGCCTTGTGGTTGTTTTTGGAATCTATGACAATTATATTTATGTAACAAGCTATGGCATATTTTGAGGGATAGCAGCTTCTTACTGAGGGTGATAAGAGAGAAGTTTCAGTTTTGGGATTATCCTGTTAACTGCAACAGTGTCTTCCTTCTGTTGTATAGACTGTTCATGGCAGTGCAGCAAAGATTGGCTTCCTTGTTTGCAGGACAGTGTTTCAGGTCTATGTGGGATGGCACAATGCATGCACGAGTGGATGTGCCCACACAGTGCCTTAGTGTAGGAATCACCAGTTCCACTTTCAGCTCCCATCTCCATGGATGTCATGAGGTTTGTCACGTCTGACTTGAGTAGCATGGCATTGGCTTTGCAGAGGGTATTCATGGAGGATCCTTACTGGTGGGTGGGGGTGGGATGTGGATGTCAACGGTGATTACCTAATGGTCAGACCTGACCTATGAGGGGTGGCCACTGGTGTGGGGCATCTGACACCCATGTTGGTAATGACCAGGTCTGGGATATTGGAGACCCTGGTTGGACAATGAATTAGTTGATCCAGGGGGTTGGAATGTACAGGTTCCCAGAACCATTGGTATAGGGTGGTGGTACACAAGGTGTTTTCCCAGTTAATGGCGGAGTATTTGGAATTACCCAGTATTATGGTGTTTGATTGTATCTTAATATTGTTCAGTACATTTATAACAGTGTAATGAGAACCTTGGACCATGGAGGGGGATCAGTAGGCAGCTACAATTTGGATTGCAGTCATACATAGTGTTAGTTGCATCTGGTGATTCTCAGATGCATTGTGTTTGACACTAGGCTGGATGTGTGAATGACCTTGGTGAATATGGACACTCCTCCACCTGTAGTGTTGTGGTCTTGGTTTGTTGCCCGACATGTGTGATAAGGGTTGTAGGCAGGTATTACAGGTATGCTCTCTGGAGCATTGCACCAGGTCCCAGGTACTTCACAGATATTGATGTTCCCCATTTGTATGTGTGGCTCAGGAGAGTGCCTGTTTAGGTTTAGACTTCTAACATTGAGTCGCATTACCAGCAGTTTTGCATGCTTGTATCTGTTACAGTGGTAGTTTTGCCCTTTAAACCTTGCCTAGATTAGGCACTATGTGGGTGCCAGGAGCTGTAGCCAGTAGCCTGAATCCCAGGGGCAACACTTGCAGTCCGTCAATGCCAGAGCATCGTGGTTTGTACATCATGTCACCCCAGGCAGACAAATAACAGATCCCCTTTGAATGACATAAGATGCTTAGCCACTTGTTGAAGTCAGTGCTGTGTATATGTATATGTGTGGTATTTATATGTATATATGTACATATATATCCCCATATATGTCTGTGGATATGTATATAGCCATATATGTATGTGGATATGTATATGTGTATATATATATATATATATATATATATATATATATATATATACACATAGATATGTGGATATATGTGCACACATATCTGTTTACCATACGTCCAGAACATGGAGTAGAGTCCTACCTCAGTACCAATAGTCCCAACACCGTAGTGCACGGATGTATTGCGGGTATATATGTAGACTGTTTCCACTGTCATAGGGGTGTGTTAACAGACATGTTGGGTGCGGGAGGTCGCATCTGCTGTAGACATGTGCACCATTGCCTACGGAAAGACATCCTAGTGGCAGCATAGTATGGACCCACTGCTAGCACAGTAATGATGCTGTGGACTACAGCAGGAATATGACCGCTATATGTGGACAGTGTGGCACTCTGTGGTCAGTCCAGAAGTGTACACATGTCCCCTACATGCGAGACATGTGGACCACGCCTGCCAATGTGGATGTTACTAGCCATATACATGGGTATATCACGACAATACTGGGGTACATATGCCCACACAGTGTATGCACACACACACACACCAGTCTGTCCAGACACATAATACCTGGTGCTGCTGAGTTCACATGGCCACATACTACCCAGTAGAGAATGACATACAAGTGTACAGCATACCACAGCTTTGTCAGTAATACACAACAGTTATGCTGGCCTGGCAGCAGTATGTCCTGCAAATAACTGGACATAGCAGCACACTAGGTATTTACAGTAGGCTGCTAGGCATGTCACAAAGCATTGAGCAAACTACAGGCAGACTGCCACAACTCTGGAATACATATTGTATGGGGGAATACACATGTACCTGCGATTATAGCGGGCTCTACACGCAGGTCACAGCACAGCATAGCAGACACCTGTGAGTAAATGCATACCCACATCCAATGGCAATGCAGCCACAGCCACATATGATACACAAGGTTAACACTGGAGTGGCATGTAACATCAGATAGAACTGGACGGAGAACAATGGTGTCTACCACAGTCTGTACAGAGCCCATGTGGCATAAGTGCAATTCACATACAGTCTTCAATCATCCTAACCCAGGGGTCTGCAACCTGCGGATCTGGAGCCACATGTGTCTCTTCAGCCCTGCAGTAGTGGGTCCTTGTACCTGTGAAGATTAATGGACACACTACCGCACAACACACACACACACACACACACACACACACACACACACACACACACACACACACACACACACACACAGACCCAGCCATCCCAACACAGGAACACAGGTATGGACATATGTTAGGTATTGTTGTTATACACGTGGTTATATTATATGTAGTATAACTATATATGGGACTGTATATGCTCTGCTATCTTCATTGTAGGAGTCAGATAGCTGTTGTGCCCCCCGGTGACATTACTTCAGTGGGTGAGGGGTCAGGAATGGCTATTTAGATAGTGAAGGCCGTAGACCCCTGCCATACGTACACTGACCATAGTACTGTACACACATACACAGAATGTCCTGGTAATGTCCTCGGACACAGCCCCTACTACACACAACATGTCCAGCAGTCTGTTATCTGACTGGCTGGTTATCAGGTATGCTGTCAATAACTAATGGTGTACAGACCATATGCACCATATATGTGTGGGCTTCATTTGCACAACACATGTGTGCACCTCTGCAGTCCCGAGGTCAGTGTATGTAACAGTGTGCTATGCCCCTGTAAAGCAGTGTATTGGGGGTATGCACCACAAGTATCCCAGGGTGTTACAACATGTGAGGACCACCAGTAGTAAGCTGCCTTACAGTATGCAGATGTACATTACAATAGATTTCACCTTGTGAACATTGCTGGCCTACTCCTGACTGCCATCAGTGTGATTGTGATGATTACAGTTATGCATTGTTATGTGACAGATACCACCCATAGTGTCAACCCAGGTCTTTTCACCCTAGGGATTGCATGCAGAGTGTATTTAGAGGCCACTGGGCTATACATCTGCATGACATACTGTGGATAGTTTGTTATGCTGTGGCCATGTCAGTCTTTTCTGTTGGATTACCTGAAGGCCTTGGCATGGACACTAACAGATGTGATGCTTTTGGACTACTGTCCTACAGGATATGTTTGAGCATTGCATTCCTCTGTTTGTATGTATGTATGTCAGAGCATAATCAGCTCTATGACATGGCATATACAACTGTAATAGTACACAACTGAACCTTTCCAATGTACACCAACCTGTTTGTTGTGTTACATCCATTGACTTCTCTGTGGGTATATGTGTCAGGCAGCACTTGTCTGTGGTATGGGTGGCTCATACAATGTCCATCAGATGAGGTTGCAATTGCAGGGATACTGGCTGTTCAGTATGATGTGCACCCTCTTATGTATCTTCCTAGACATACCTCTGTGTGAGTCTGTGTAGTTACATATATATATCTATACATATGTGTATATATATATATATATATATATATATATATATATATATATATATATATATATATATCTGCATATGAGTATCTGCATACATGTGTCTGAGTATAGGTATTATAGGACCATTCATTGCTAACACATTGTACATTCACTATGGTAGCCAGACTGTACTGCATGATATGTTATCAATACCCGCCTGACATAATACTGGTGGGATGGCTTACTGTTAACATCTTGTGGCCATGTATTGTCAGGTCCTGGTTATGGCATTTGCAACAGTCGGTATTGTATTGCAGGGAGGGATATCACTACGTGTGAGACATATGTTGCTTGAGCCCCCTCACCCCCATTAACGGTGCCTGTGTTCATATATGTCTTTGTTATGTTGTCTATGATATCTATAGATATATATTTGTATGCACACATATATATAGATATATATATATATATATATATATATATATATGTATATATATATATATATATATATATATATATATATATATATATATATATAGATATAGATATATATATATATATATATATATATATATATATATATATATATCTTGACATATATATGTAGACAGATTTGTATAGATGTATGCATGGAGAGAGTGAAGTATATATATCTATTTCAATATATATATATATATATATATATATATATATATATATATATATATACACACACACACATACATCTAGATGTTAAAGGACATTTACTGTACTGTTGAATGGTTGTGCTGGATGAAATGCTTCTGGAGCCATCAGATGTAGCCATATCTGTCATGGCTTAGTGGTAATTCATGTTGTCTATGGTGTGTTGGTTCCTGGGTTCAAGTCTTGCAGACACTGTTTACTTTGTTGCTGGGCAGAACACGGACCTTCCTGTTACAGTGTCATACACTCAGTTGGCTTTATTATTGCTTAACCTGCGTAACTTACCCCAGCGCAAACCCGCGTACAACTGCTCAAAAGTGCCTTCATCACACTGTATCAAACAGGCCGTGTTCTGCCCAGCAACAAAATACACAGCTCCTGCAGGCCTCAACCCCAGGACACTGCACACCATAGACAAGGTGATGTACCACTAAGCCATGCCAGATACAAATGCATGTGATGTTTTCAGAAACATATCATGCAGTCCAGTCATGCAACAGTACAGTGAATGTATACCAACATCTAGATGTATGTCTGTGTACATATATTAAAATCTAAACAGACACAACATAGATATATATCTCTAGATATATGTATTTCTGAAACTATATACATATATATCAATATATATGAACATATATACATGCAAATGCCTACATCAATACATATATGTGTCTACACCTATATGTCTACATATACACAGCAAGTTACATATGTGTACGCAGATATATATCTATGTAGGTATATACAGACATAGTTTTATATATATGTAAGCAGATGTATATATATCTATACAGGTATATATGGCCATACATCTGTAGATAGTAATGGCAGATTAACAAATGACACATATGTCCTCATGCACCGTTACTGGGGTTGAGAGGCCCCACACACTATATGTCTTGTACGAATAGGCATCCCCCCCAGCCAAACACGTCCACCCTGCAATACACTACCAAGTGTTGCAAATCCCATAACCAGGACCTGACACAACATGGGCACACGATGTTACCAGTGTTACATCCCATCTGTATGATGTCAGGCTGGTATTGGTAACATATCATGAAGTACAGTCTGGATCCCATGGGAAATGTAATATGTGGAAGCCATCGACATCCCCAGGATACAGATACACAGACACAGATATGCAGATACAGGTATACATATATATATATATAGATATATACACACATATATATATATATATATATATATATATATATATATATATATATATATATATATATATATATATATATATATATATATATATATATATATATATATATATATACACACACACATGTGACTACACATACACACACAGTTATATGTGCAGTAAGATACATAAGTAGAAGGTGCACACAATATGGAACAGCCACTATGCCTACAGGTAACCCCTGAACAACTGGACACTGTATGGGCCACCCATACAAATGACAATCATTGCCTGCAACATATACCCACAGAGAGGTCATAGGAAAAATACCACCCACAGGTTTGCAGACATGGAAACCTTTAATTGTGCACTATTACAGTTCTATATGCCATGTCATATAGCTGTTCAGACACTGACAACTATATAAACAGAGTAATGCAACTATGAACCAGTTACAGTAATACAGTAGTCTGGAAAGGTTCACAACTGTTGCTGTCGCACCAAGCCCTTCACATTGTACAATAGGGAAGACAAACTGGGCCACAGGATACCAAACAATCATCAGTATGTAATGCAGGTGTATAGTTCAGCAGCCTCTATCTACACACTGTACAAACTCAGTAGGTGGTACAGACATCATTTGATCACATGGGTTGTAACTGCTACATAACATGGCATAACTGATACCATCACAAGCACACCGACAAACAGAACAGTTTGTATGGCAGGTGGTAGTAGTCCTGCATTAACCAGATCCATGTCAGTAATGTATATATAGGTGAAGTATATGGTATTGTACATCCAGATACCTTAAGGCAGCTCAGCCCTGATACCCCCACATTTTGTAGCAGCCTATGTCATTTATGGTGCGCCCCCCTAGACTCAATAATGCAGGGCCATATACCACTGTTACATACACTGGCCTCTGACGTGCATAAGGGCACACATGTATTGTGTAGGTGACGCCCACACATATATGGCCCCAGCCCCACCGTATGTGTGGGAGATACAACAGCAGTGGACTGATGGCAGCAATGGCAGTGTGATATACTCACAGCCCACTACAGAACAACCCCTGACAGCATGTCATATGTGCAACGCCTGGTATGTAGGTGAAGGACAGAGGCTGGAACACAGGCCCATATATGGACAACTGTTGTCATACACTAAGCAAGGTGCTCATGTTACAGGATAGTCTGTAACATACCCTTAGTCAGGGAACTGAGGTTAGAAACAGACATGGATGTAGCCATGTACCGATAACACTCAACAAACACACTGCCAGTGTAATATCTGACACAGGACCTGTGTGGTGGACAGACAAGACATGATAGGCATAGCTCTGGCCAGCATGAGGATAGGCCCACAGTTGTGTGCTATGCAGACAGACTGCATTCCAAAGTAAGCTAGTATGTACACTCACACCCTGTAACACCAGTACTATACAAGGTATAACACAACTCTACTCGCAGTCTGTCTGTAGTTCCTGATCTTCCTACTAATATGTGGCTGCCCTGAGTGTGCCAGTTCTCCTGTAGGGGTATTGCTACCTGCTGTCGGTAGCACTGCTGCCCACACAGAGGACGGATGTCCATCACACGGGAAATGTAAAGGGACCACGCACATGCAAGTAGGTGGTTGCCATGATAGTGTTAATTGGGAGTAGTACACATGTGTAATCATGTATAGCTGGCTATCTGGATAAGTATATGCAAATATATTTCCATCATATGTCCTGGACATGAAGTGTAGCCCAACCCCAGCTCCTATGATCCCAATGTCGTAGTTGAAGGGGATGTCAGGTATGTATAGCAGGTATACTAGTAGACTATTGCTACTGTCATTGGGATTGTCTTCACAGATATGGTGTGTGTGGGAGGTCACATCTGCTTATAACATGTGTGCATTGGCTACTGACAGACATCCTAAGGACATAATTGTACAGTACTGCTGCTAGCACGTAATGCTTCTGTGGACTCCAGCAGAGATATTGGCCAATATATGTGGAAAGTCTGACACACTCTGTACAGTCCAGAGGTATACACATAAGCCCTTAGTGCTACACGTGTGTACTATGACTGACAATATGGATGTAGACGGCCATGTAGATGGGTATAACACATAACGACTGGTATATAATGTCCACCATAGGTTATGCATTCATGTACCCCTGTCTGGCCTGACACATTATGACCACTGGTACAGGGGTGCCATGGCCACATACTACCTAATAGATATTGACATACATCTGCACTGCATCCCACTGCCCTGTCTGACATACATGGCTGTTAAGGGAGGCCTGTCAGCGGTATATCTGGCAAGCATCTGCATATGACATCCCACTGGGTAAGTACACTAAGCTGCTAGGCATGTAACAATGCACTGTGCAGGCTGCAGGCAGACTGGCTCAACACTGGCCCACATCTCCTATGGGGGAATGCACATGTACCTGCATATAAAGCAGGCTCAACAGCCATGTCACAGCACAGGGTAAGATACACCTGTGTGAAAGTGCATGACCACAACCAATGTGAACACAGCCACAGCCACATAAGGTTAGCTAGCATGATATTACAGTATATGGACTATCTGTTCTACACCATCCTCATATGTGCCACTCACAGACTGACCCTACATACACTGGCCTGCTACACAATTTGGTCTGATGGCTGTCTGTGGTATGGGACATGTGTGTGTATGGCTCTACAAACATGTACGCCAATACAGTACCATACAGTGGAGCAGCATGTAACATCTGATAGGAGGGGAACTAGAACAATGACATCTACCACAGTCTGTACACAGACAAAGGTACCTATTAATAATGCACACACTGTCGACATTCACCATAGGTACACAGACCTCAGTACTGTACAAACGTCCATGGAATGTCCAGATAATATCATGAATTGTAACCCCTACTGTACATAACATGTGTAGCAGTCGGATATATCACTTGCTTGTTCTCAGATATGATGACACTAATTATGGTATACAGCACACATGCACCACTTCATGCACGACATATGTACAAAGGTTGACAGAGGTGTGGCTGGAAGCACATACACAGGGCCAATATTGACATGTTGCTGTGATAACCGCATACATTTACTGTTGTTACAGAGTTTGTTGCAGCATATGTCCTATGAGGGATATGACATCCGTGACTATCAAGGCTTTCACCATCTACAGACTGCAATCCTCACACTACCTTCTGCAGTCCACAGCTAGATGCTCCGTGGGCGACACATGAAACCAAGGACACAACACTGCCCAGTCTGCAGATGACCCTGCAGATGGGGATTCCTCATAAACATGGAACTGACATAGCAGGTACTGAGATATGTATGACAGCCATATCCATACAAACACTGTTTAACCAACATTGCTCCAAATGCAGTGCAGCAGCACTTACAGTCTGTAGTCAGGTCAGGCACATCCCCCTCCTGTTTGTTGCACTGTTTCCACAGTGTATGTTGTTAGAGGTAAACCCCAATCCATCTGAGATGCTGTTTGCCACACGACAGATCTAGTTCCTGCTCACAGTGGATGAAAAGGGCCAACACCACCATGATGTTCCTAGATATTGGAGTGTGTTTCCACACAATTGGCTATGGGAATGTTACCACAGCTGTTTCACATGCAATCATCTAGGGGAGGGCTGCAATTCATGCAGAGGCCATCAACTGATCATGAGAATCACTTAAAATCCACATGCTGCTGCCTAAGCAAAGCAGGTGTAGGTCTCCACATCCACCAGAGAGGGTGTGGGAGAGGCAGATGGAGGCAAAGACATGTCAGGGAAGGGTGGGAGGGTAAAACTGAAGCATGTTTGTGTCACACACCTACCAGCACAGGGTACAACTATGTAGTGCTATCACAGTTCGATGTAGTTACTGGATGCACCACATGGGTTACCTGTTGTGGAGCACTCAGAACATATATGTGATGGTGAGTGACATCTGCAACAGGGATACAGTAGCTGTATGGTAGGTGATGTACACGTACCTGTCCGCATAAACAGGTGCCAGCATCAACATAGCCACACTCTCACAGGGACACACACACATTGACACACTTAGCAGGGCCAGGTGTACAACTTATCGGTAGTGGGATTGCCACATCACATCACTGTGCAGGTATCACATGCACCACACAGGTCATACAGGGGCTGTATGGGCAAAGGGTATGGGGAGGTGTTTGACATCAGACAGCATGCTGCAGTATGCCCATTGGGGTTGTAGGGAGTGTGGATGTGAACATACACAGCAAGCAACACACACACAAATACACATGGGTGCCAGTACTGACATGCATGGGTGCATGTCTGCATGGGTGTGTGGTGTTTGACTGTGCCAGATGGCTGTCCAAGGCTAGGCGATGGGTGTACCATGGCATCAGGCCACATGACGATGGCCTGCTTTATGGCTCAGGGATGTAGTGTCTGCATTTGCCCACACAGGTGGGTATTGTATCCCCCATCTGGTAACCTGGGTGACTACTCTGTGTGGCCAATGGTGTGCATTGCTTGCCATGTATGTGTTCCTTAGTCCATGACATGGACAGTGTCTGGGATGTGCACATCTCCCACATGCATGTACAGTGACATGTGGAACTGCACCTGGGGTGTACAGCCCATGTTGTGAACACAGATTATCATCAGATGTGCCAGTCCTGCCCACCTGTGGTGGGAACTGGTAATGGCCAGCAGGTTTACCCTGCACTAACATTGAAAGCATGCTAACAGCATTCCCTGGTGTCAGTGACATCTGTCCATACATGGCATGTTGTCAGGCATGGTATGTCCATTGTGGGTCACATGTGATGGCACCACAGGTGGTGCAGGTGTCCATTGGGGAACATGGGGGAGGTGCACTGTCTGCACATACATGCATATTGGACAGATGGACAGGGTGACATGCCCTCTGTAGCCCACTGCTGTCACTCTATAGTTACTATCAGTGGCCAACATGCAGTGTACTACACACATATTGGCTGTTACCTAGGCATGTATATGTATGACACATGGGTTGAGAGTGTGCTCTGGGTAATACTGGGGTTGCTAACTGTGATTGCCTGGCCCTGATGTCACATGAATGGGTATGGCTTTGCACCCCAGCCTCTCCGCCATTTTGCATCTGTTATCCCTGTATGGTGGACATTGTGATATATGGTAGGGCCACCATATAAGAAATATGCAAAACCTGCTCCACATTGGCCACAGGTGTCACACAGTCACAACCACCTCTACACAGGATACGGGTTACAAACATAAACACACACACCTGTCATGTTTGGGAGTAGAACCCCTGCCT
Organism: Protopterus annectens; assembly: GCF_019279795.1. Classification (NCBI taxonomy): domain Eukaryota; kingdom Metazoa; phylum Chordata; order Ceratodontiformes; family Protopteridae; genus Protopterus; species Protopterus annectens. Next base: position 1,714,752,833 of record NC_056728.1, read on the forward strand.
AACTAGTTTATTACTTTACAGCACTACGCAGTTAGAATACACACCATAGATATTACTGGAGTACTCCTTCCACAAAAGTGTATTTCACAATGACTGACATCAGCAGGATTGCCAAAGTAGGGCATTTGAAATTGACTGCAAGTGACTAGCCTACAATGTATTGCTCCCTAGACAGACAGTGAGGCACACAAAAGATCCACAACCAACATGTGTGGGTCTAGAACCCCTAACGGAGGTCTATATCAGACTACAGCATGGAGTTGTTATAGGACGCACCACAGGGATTACTAGAGAGCTCCTTCCCCAAAGGTGTATTTCACAATGAATGGCATCTGCAGGATGCCAAAGTAGGGCATTTGAAATGTACTGCGAGTGACTAGCCTAAAATGCATTGCTCCCTATGCAGACAGTGACACACACAATACATCCAGAAATGCCATGGGTGGGGATGGAACCCTACCATGGTTCTAATTCACACTACAGCAGTACGCAGTTACAGAACATGCTACAGAGATTACTGGGCTACAATTTTCCCAGAGGTGTATTTCTAGGTGCATGACATCAGCAGCCTTGCCAGAGTTGGGTATGTGAATTGTAAGGGGTGTGAGTACCCTAAAAGGGATTGCTCTCTACACATTCAGACATGCACACAAACACACACAGTTGCCAGGTCTGGGGTTTGAACTCCTACCTAACTAGTTTATCACACTACAGCAGTAATAGGACGTGCTATGGAGATTACTGGGCTACAGCCTTCCCAGAGATGTATTTCTAGGCGGGTGACATAAGCAGCCTTGCCAAAGCTGGGTATGTGAATTGTAAGGAGTGTGAGTAGCCTAAAAGGCATTGCTTTCTACAGAGACAGAAATGCACACAAACACACACTCACACAAACAGTTGCCAGGTCTGGGGTTAGAACTTCTACCTACCTAGTTTATCACACTACAGCAGTATGCATTTATGGGATGTGCTATGGGGATTATTGGGCAACAGCCTTCCCAGAGGTGTATTTCTAGGTGGGTGACATCAGCAGCCTTGCCAAAGTTGGGTAGGTGAATTGTGAGGGGTGTGAGTACCCTAAAAATCATTGCTCTCTACACAGTCAGACATGCACACAAACACAGTTGTCAGGTCTGGGGTTCGAAATCCCACCTAACGCCTTTATCACACTATGGCCATACACAGTTACAGGACGTGCTATGGAGATTACTGGGCTACAGCTGTCCCAGAGGTGTATTTCTACGTGGGTGACATCAGCAACCTTGCCAAAGGTGGGTATATGAATTGTAAGGGGTGTGAGTAGCCTAAAAGGCATTGCTCTCTACACAGTTGGAGACAGACAGACGCACACACAAAATCACACTCACACACACACAGTTGCCAGGTCTGGGGTTCAAACTCCTATCTAACTAGTTTATCACACTACAGCTGTACGCAATTACAGGATGCGCTACGGAGATTACTGGGCTACAGCCATCCCAGAGGAGTATTTCTAGGTGGGTGGCATCAGCAGCCTTGCCAAAGGTGGGTATATGAATTGTAAGTAATGTGAGTAGCCTAAAAGGCATTGCTCTCTACACAGTCAGACATGCACACAAACACTAACACACACTCACACACACAGTTGCCATGTCTGGGGTTCAAACTCCTACCTAACTAGTTTATCACACGACAGCAGTATGCAGTTATGGGATGCACTATGGAGATTACTGGGCTACAGCCTTCCCAGAGGTGTATTTCTAGGTGGGTGACATCAGCAGCCTTGCCAAAGTTGGGTATGTGAATTGTAAGGGGTGTGAGTAGACTAAAAAGCATAGCACTCTACACAGTCAGTGACAGACAGACACGCACACATAAGCACTCAGAGACTCACACACGCACAGTTACCAAGTCTGGGGTTTGACCTCCTACCAAACTACTTTATCACACTATAGCAGTACGCAGTTACGGGATGCACTACAGAGATTACTGGGCTACAGCCTTCCCAGAGGAGTATTTCTAGGTGGGTGACATTAGCAGCCTTGCAAAGGTGGGTATATGAATTGTAAAGAGTATGAGTACCCTAAAAAGCATTGCCCTCTACACAGTCAGGGACAGACACACACACACACGCACACACGCACACACACACACACACATATACACACACACATACACACACACACACACACACACACACACACACACACACACACACACAAACACTGGCACACACTCACACACACAGTCGCCAGGTCTGGAGTCAGAACTCCTACCTAACTAGTTTATCACACTACAGCAGTACACAGTTACGGGACACGCCACAGAGATTACTGGGCTACAGCTCTCCCAAAGGTGTATTTCACATTGGATGGCCTCAGCAGCCTTGTCATGGTAGCATTATGAGGTGGGCGGTGCGTGCATGGGCCATAATCCTTTCATGTAGGGGTGACACGCCACATGTGGCCACACACGGGGTCATATGTCACAAGTACATGTATACAGCTACTAGATGACTACGTCCTTGTACTGACAGGTACTGGCCACTAATATCTGCAGTGAGTGACATCTGCGCCTAATGTGTTTGGGGCCCTTTGGCTGTGTGCTGGATGGAAAAGGCCTGGATGGCTCCTTGGCATGGTCACCCTCTTCCACACATCTATGTCCAGCTACCTTTGGCTTATTATAGTGTGTTGTCCTTACATATATGTCTGTATTCCTATGCACTGTGTGTGCAAAGCATGAGTGGTGCATACTGACATGTGTCTGCACTAACAACTGCAACTGCTGGATATGTCTGGTCCACTGGTGCTTGCAGACATGGCCTTCATGTGTTTAAGTGTGTGAGCATGCCCAGTATGACCTTTCAGTATTTTGATGACTGACATTGCCTTCATTTCTCTAAATGTGTGAGCATGCCCAGTAAGGCCATCTGCATTGCATGTGTGGATCATGTCCAGGTGGTTTGTACTGCAGTGCTGACCCTTTGTGTTGTACACCGACAGGTAGCATGCTGTGTCTGCAGGGTATCCATCGATCATTTGGCATTGACTGTTGCAACATGTCTGCATAGCGGGGGAAACACCTGACTATTTCTATGTTTCTACACAGGATTGGGGGGTACACCTAACTGTTACTATATTTCTATGTAGGATGGGGGGGGCACACCTGACACTTGTACACATTTGCTAGGACTGTACTGGTATGTCATGTACTCCATTTCAGTCAGTAGTCTTACCTATCATGCTGGCTAGGCCATACCAGTGTACTACAGTTCTTATCTTTTGATTGCCTACATATTAGTTTCTGACTTCCTAGCCTTCACAACTGACTTCCCACTACCTGGCCTGCTGCAGTCTGTCTGTGTAGGCCTGGGGGGGTGGTTACCCATAGCCCTCATTCAGAGGCCATAGTACAGCATTTGTTTGTGTTTGTCTACACCTGTCCTGCTGACTGTGACTGTTGTTGGGTATGTGACCCCCCCTCCTGACTGGCATGTGTGAGTCCCTTATCTTGTGGGTGTCCCAGTATTGAGGGTGGTGCTGCAGGGCTGCCTATGTCGGATGCACATAGTACACTGCATACGCATGGTCAGCCACAGGTAATGTAATGTTTGGCATCCCTTTTACTGTATGTGAGAGTCAGAGAGAGGTGCTATTCCCTGGGTCCCTCCCATGTCAGAGTATGTGCTATGCGTTGCCTCTTTGCCAGGGCCAGGACATATTGGGCATGCCTCCTTCTGCCTACTGAGGCAGGCTCAGGTTGTTCCTCCTCCTAGTCACTCTGTGCCTGTGCAGGCCTTGGCATTGGTGGGGGGGGGCTGTGTGGCCCTGCCCTATGCTGCTTCTGCTGCAGCTGTTTCTGCAGAATCATATTGTGTAGCATGGCACATACAAGGACGATTTGGGTACATGTAGTTGGTGAGTACTGCAAGGCTCCACTGGATGTGTCCAGGCACTGGAACCATGACTTGAGCATCCCAAACACACACTCTATTATGATTCTTGTTTGTGCGTGTGCCTCATTATGGAGTTCTTGTTTGGGTGTGTGTGCATTTCTGATGGGTGTCATCAGCCACAGCTTCAGTGCATATCCAGCATCCCCCATTAGGTGACTGTGTAGGATGTCCCCAATGGCAAATTTCTGGTACAGCTGCATCAGATGTCAGATGTGGGAATTGTGATAGCTTCCAGTGCAGCCAGCACACATGTTCAGTATTATGCCCTGGGCATTGCACACGACCTGGCAGTTGATGGAGGGGAAGCCCTTGTGGTTGATGTAGACCCTACCCTGCTCATCGGGTGGTGCTTTGATGCATATGTGCATGCAGTCTATTGCACCCACTACCTCAGGGTATTCTGCTATTTGGTGGAAGAGACGCATATTGCTGGCCAACTCCTCACAGGTGATGGGGAAATATACGTTCTCACTGACATGTGCTGACATTGCATCCAGGAACTGGTGGAGTTCCCTGGATGCTGATGCCTGTGAAATCCCCATCATATCCCCAGTTGGCCTTTGGAAGGGACCTGTAGCTAGTATTCTTAGGCCTACACATACCTTGGTATCCACTAGGATGGGTTCCCCTCTGTTAGTTCTGTGTGTCAGGCGTGGCCGGCACAGCTCAACAATTTGCTGTAGGAGGTCCCTGTTCACCCTATAGCGCTCCACTATCTCCAGCTCATGTAGCCCTTGGTAGGTTACCCTGGGTCTGTACACTCTTCTCCTTCTCCTCACTATGGGTTGGTCGGCAGCATTCACATCCTCACTACCCTCAGCCTCTTTCACAATTTGTATGATAGCTATTGCAGCCCCTAACATTTTGCTGTTGTGAATGTTAAACGTTCCCTGCTTGTTTACACCGGTAGTGTAGGGTGTGGGAAAAACCAGATGGGTAGGTGTTTGCATAGTTTATAGTAGTGTTCTAAGCTGGGCTGGTCTGCTGCCTGTGTAATTGGCTGGTTCCAATATGTTTCACCTGGCAGCTCACCTAGTACCCCTTGATTACCTTCCTACTGCTGTTCTCCCTTCCCATTGTCCTTCTGTTTCAGCCCGGGGGCATGCCACGCAATCGGTGTACTCCAATGTGCACACTGCTGCTATTTCCTGGTTTAACTTCTTTTACCTTCCTCTAGATCCCGGTGTGTGGTGCACACACCTGCTTACACTTTGTCAAAAGTGCTAGGCAGGGTTAGACACACCCCCTAGCTTAGCTGTGCTAAGCTAGGAGCAACCCCTAGCCACAGGGCTCCAATCTGCTTACAGTATGCCTGACACACCCACTCATGATGTCATCTTCCTCCTAGTCTTGCACTAGCCTATTCATACTCTTACACTGTTGGGACCTGCCTCACATGCTGGAGAAAACTGGGATTCACTATCCTTCCCCTCATTTGCATAGGATTGCCTGCTAATGCATAGTTACATGTGTCATACTGAGCCTCCCCACATAGCAACCACAATTCACTAGCTGGGTTGTATTTTGCCTGCCATTGACTTGCATGACAGAATACTGATTTTAGTTGGAATGCTTGTTTTAGGTTTCTTTTCTTATTTTCCCACTGATCCCGTGTGCGTGCCGCTACCCTATGCATAAACAGCCGTGATTGGTGGTGATAAAATAAAGGTTGTAGTTTGTAAGTTTTGCATTGTTTGCAATGCCAATGGCCTTATACTTGGCCATTGGCATGCTTCCTCAATGATATGCAGCCTTTATTTGGAGCTGTCATGTCCCCGTTTTGGATTTTGCAGTACCGTACTCAGTTACTAACCAAGTACATTTCTGCATATTACGCTAGTCCTCTGCACCCTGATTCCAGCTTCCTGGATAGCAGATTTACCTCATTTGCATGGTTTCACCTGCAAATGGGGTAATTTGCATACAGGGGCTGGGAACGTGCAGCACTAGTCCAAGAGCGCTCGCGCACGTCAAATGAGCATGTATGTGGATCTCTCGGCCGCCATATTGCCAACATTACCTCTTACACTAATCATGCACGCCGTGCAAGCTTTTGAGAATCCGGGGGTTTATCTATTACTAGTTTAACTGCATAATAATATACCCTATTTATCTGTTATGTCACATGGATTTCCCTTAATAGTCCTGATTACATTGTTCACCTGTTTTACTAATCTTTTAACATTTTGGGGCTTATTTACTTTCCATAATATATTTCTTTCTTCTATCTTAATATGTCTATCCATCGCTATTAAATACATCAGGTTTTCCTGGATTCTGTGACATATCTTCTTCAAATGCATCCTGCTCCATCTGCTGTTCCTCCATATATGGAACCATCGGCTCATCATGCCACAACATTGCCTGTGTCAGAGTTGTCACTCTTTCCTGCTCCTTCCCTCATTGTGCAACTTGAACTGTACTTTGATGTGAGTCTCTTACTGGAGGCTCCAACATATCACCCTGTGGCAAAGGCCAGAAACAAGAAGTAAAAGTACTCTTGCTGAGAAAATGAATTTTTTGCTGAGCTACTGGAAGAATAAATTTAATGCAGCATCATATTAGAACTGCCAGGAGAGAAGATAAGCCTAAAACCCTACAGGGTACCAGAGTCTAAAAGTGAGGGAGTGAATAAAATGCTTAAGTTAGGAATTACTGAGGTATCTCAAAGTGAATGGAACAGTTTAATTGTACTAGTCCCTAAGCTAGATGGCTCCATAAGGTTTTGTAATGACTATTAATACTCAGAGTTGATGAACCCACAGACAGACAGACAGATAGACTCGGAAAAACAATGTTTTTGACCAAAAGGTACTGGTAGATTCTCTTTAGCCCTACAGCCAAAGAACATATGACATTATCCAGCCATGAGGGTCTTTTTTGTTATGCTGACTTACTCCTTGGACTTCATTGCATGAGGGCAGGCAATAGAGCAGGAAGATGTTATAGTGGGTATTAGGGACCTGGTTTACTCCTCCACTTAGCACATTGGAGAATGGAGCTTTTTTTCTCTCTCATGCAGAGTGTGAGAGTGTAGGGCATTAGGACCTGGTGCTCCTCCATAGGAGAGAAGAGAGGAAAACCGAAATGGACAGGCCTTTTTTTGCTCTTCAACCTAGTGTTGAGGGGCACCAGATCAGGAAGAAAAGGTGATTAGGCCCCAAAAAGACAAAAGAGAGGATGTAAAGAACTAGCCTATCCCCTGTCAGAACTTACAAAAGGTAAGGACCTCATCCAGACAAGATGGACCACAGTGTCAGTTGGGGCTTTTAACCAAATAAAACAAATTTATAACAAAATCAGTTTTATTTATTCCCTTGATTTTGATAAACTTTCTCTGTAGAGATATATTCCTCTGAAGTTGGGTTAGGAGATGTGTTATGTCTGGAAGTAAGCACTGAAGAACACCCAGTCTGCAATTAATGCAGGAAGTTGAGTAAGGCCAAAATGAGGTATTCTGCCATAGTAAAAATATGTCACTATTAAGTGGGCACTGACTTCCCCACAGTATTACTTACTTGGATGCAGCTCCACCCTTAATACTGGCCATGTACCACTGCAGTTGTTAGACAAACAGAAATGTAAAGACCAAGCAGATTAGATGGGCCTTATCGTTAATAGCTGCCCCATTTCACCATCAGGCATCAGCTTGGTGCTCATCACTTGAGTGCAGATGGGTTATCCTGGTCACATAACTCATTCCATTCAGTGTAGAACCAGAAGTTCTGTGCCTGGGGTGGGGGGCACTGCCACATACTTGCTAGTTAAATGTTATAAATGCATTTCTGAGGTGATATTTGTATATCACATGATACTGTAGGAGATTAATGGTGGTTCATATAGACAAAACATTGGGGTAGCAAAGCAGGTAGGAGCAGAATGCAGTGTGATTAGCTGGTAATGTGCTGTTTAAAAACTATGCTTGTAGCCCACAATGGCAGATTTATTTACCTCAGGGACAGAGATTTATTTCACAAATAAGAGTGGAGACTTTCAGGATGAACACTATCTAAAATATCCTAGGAATTACTGGAAGCCTTGTTGTGGATTAATTCATGGAGTACCAGCAGCTTGCCTGTAGATTTAATTATAAAGTACAAGGAGTCTGATTGTGGATTTACTCAAGCAATAACAGGGCCCCACGTCTAGATGTGGGGAGCAACTTTATTAGAGCTGTAATACCCAAGAACTGTGAGAAATGTTCTTTAAGAGATTTTAAAGACTGGAATGACAACACACAGGGCTACATCATGTGCTGCTTCTTCTCCCCTATTGATCTATTAGCCATGATATTACAACTTAATAATGATGTAATTATGGGGTACAGAGATGTGTTAGTATTCACCCCAAAACACAGCACAGTATTGAACAATGTTCTTCATCAGCAAGCTGTGTAAACATTTCTGCGCATCAGATTCACTACTGCAATACGATCAGGCAACCCTCCCACCTAAGCACAGCTATACGGCAGATGGGGAGCTCAACACGTGCAGTTATAAGTCCCACGAGACTCAGTACATTTTAAAAGGTGATTTGTTCTCATTAAGTACTTTGATTGTATTTCATTGGGCTGTCTGTGACATGTGATTCATTCCACATACCTTTATATAGCTTCTTATTCTTACGTGTATCTTTTAAATGCCTGAAGAAGCACTTTTACTTGTGAAAGCTTGTATTTGTTAAACATGTTTGTTCTTTTACAAGTTTTGGTGATGTTACTTAAGCCAGATTTTGGTCTTTCCCTCTGTATTCTTGTATTTATCCAGGCTTGTTTACCCATTGTGACCTACTTGGAGTGGTGTTTGGAGTTTTGTTTTTGTCTTGGTGTGCTTGTAAAGCTTCACCTTTGCTATTATGGAACCATCACAATCACAGACTATTTTTTCTAACTCTACTGAAAGTCATTTTGTTCTTGTAACTAAAATTTTACATAGTGAGAACACTCCCCTTTAAATGAGGAGACGGATGCTGCAAAAATAGTAGTGGAAGCAGGTATGAGTGATTCTGAAGCCTTGAATGAGTTTTCTGGCTTCATTCATGAGTTTTAACAGAAGCCATATACTTTTAAGAAGCTGCAATGGTAAAGACTGAGTTTTCAGACTTACTTAAAATTATAGATTGTACCAAGGGGGCTGTGTTGTCACCTCACAGCAAAGACGTTGTTGTGTTCAATTCTCAGCTAGAGCGTCTTCTGTGTGGAGGCATGTGTGAATGGGCATGCCTTCGTTGAAGGTTGTGCATCAGGGCTGGTAACTCGGCATGTAAAAATCCACTACCAAATATTAGCGGACCGGAGTTCCGCTGTGGTGACCCCTAACTGGGATAAGCCGAAAGGCACAACAACAACCAACTGAAACAGCTCTCTTATGGTATAAAATATCCATTATTTTTTAAACAAATGGCAAGTGCTGAAGTTGGGATTTGATTACATGAAATTAATGAATGAGTTTTTTTCTGGTATTGAAAGTCAGCTTCTTACATATATTTTTTGTTACAGCAAAAAAAAAAAAATACAGAACACTTCCTGTTTTCTATACAGCAGGATAAATTTAATAAAGTGCTTGATAAGCATACATCTTTTGAACAGAAGCTTATTTCAGTGAAATGCTGGAAGGTGAAATGGGATATGAATGATTTTAATTCTGAGAAGGTATTTTACCGACCCAGAACACAGGAGAAAGATCCCATGATATCCACTGACAAACCCCTGTGTTTCACAGGGCAACCACAGCGAGTGGTTGTGGAAGAAGCAGCTAGAGTGGATTCAGATGACATAACTGCTTCAGACTCTTAAGATCTACCTGTGCTTCTACAAAGTGCACTGCTCCCTATTCTTCCAAAAAGCAGTGAAACAAGACTTGGAGAAAAAGGAAGAGAACGAGACAAATGGAAGGAAACTCGGCCACAAGTGATTTGCAGCAGATCCAGGCAACAATGAGTCTAAAAGGTACTGTGGTTAATATCTCTCACTATGTACTTGATACACGTGAACTGAGTGTGTAACAGAAAGGCTTTACATTTATACCCTCAAAAAAAGGAGACATAGTTGGTGCTATTACAAAATTAGGCCTGTTCAATAGGAAGTTAAATGTATTCCTTCTTTTCCCAGAGACAGCTCAACTGGCCCCACTACACGGACAGAGTGTGTTTACACTTGTTTTAAATCTCACTGTTAAAGATTTTGAGAAGGTCTGTGTGGAGGATATTTATAGCATTATCATAGGGCAAAAGGAACTGTGCAGTTCCAATTTTTCTGGATATGTCAACATCAATCAGATATTAAAAGGGGGTGTACTTTGAATGCTCTCAGCAAACATATTACTGAGAAGGGTGAACATCATCAGTTTTGTTTTGCTGTTTTGACATGATTTGGAATTCATTTCTTCGGTCTCTGCAGTTGAATGAGTCCATCCTTTGCCCTTGCTGTTTATATTTCCACAGTACATTATTTATTTGATTAACAGCACAACCAGGAAGAAGCAGCCATTACTTTTTTCCCCATCCTGTAAATCTGTCACTCCTTCCTGACCTCTTGTCACATTAATGTCTGAGAAGCAGAATGGTATATAATATTATCTATCCAGCTCTGACGTTTACAAGTTAGTGATGGCACGTTTTGGACTGTGCTGAAAATAGATACTCAGTGTAGATATTAGGCAAATGTCTAGTGGATAAGGTTCTGTGTTTCAGTCTCAGGTTGCATGTTTCTTTCTGACCATTCAAGAGGGTTATTTACTTGGAAAAAACCCTTAATTGTATGCATCTTCCAGAAGCAGAAGCAGGAAAAATACCAAGATTAATGCAAAGCAATGCATGAAGGCAGAATTAATGAATAGTGCCAATAATCAGCAGTAACAGCACTATGTACACAATACTGTATGGCATCAACAATAAAAACAGATATAGCAATAACAATAATATTAAAGACAACCATGGCTAACAATATCAGTAAGGGTTCCTTTTCCTGCATAATTGAACCCGTGTACCTCACTTGGGACTGAGATGCAGTGGGAGTGGTCTGGGTGATTGATATGCCAAATTGCCATGATGTTGTATGCAAATGATGCTTGATTGACTGACATGCAGATTTAACAGTGACATTATGCATACATTGTTAAAAACACATTTTTTTCCCCAGGATGTTTCCTGCTAAAGTAGCATTTCACACCTGAGAGATAAAAAACATATGTCCTGTCATTTGAAATGCAGGTTAGTCTTGGCACTTGGCACACAAGGGAAAATGGATTTTATGAAGTATATTTTCTGCATAAACATTAGCCAGTTCTTTATTTTCTTAGTTGTAACTTAGAAAGGACAGGTCAGGAGCTACTGAAGGATTTGCTGCTATTGAAGCAAATCTGAGGAAATGTCTACAAGCAATGATAATTACGTAAAGACCACCTCAAGGCCCTATACCTGTATTCAGTCTCATACAGGCTTTTGAGGGGAGATCTATGCTTGGCATACAGGGTGCTGTCAGACCCCACTCTGATGGACCTCCTGCATATCCACAAATCAGACAGCACCAGAATTGCCCATTCTAAAGACTTAAACCTTGCCTGTGATATAAATAGGACCTGCTGGATAGATAGATAGATATGTATCCCAGAGACTACCCCATCTATGGAACAGGCTCCCCATCCATGTGAAGCAGAGTTCCTCCCTAACCCAATTCAAGTGCAACTTGGACAATTGGATGGGAAACCAGAAATTCATCTCTGGTTTGGTACCTATGTCTCTAATGGGCACAGGTAACCTGTAAATGGCTCATCTCCCAGACCCATGCTTACATTTATCAAGGGTATTGGAACTTGTCAGAGATTTGGGATGCATGGCTAGGCTTAAAAAGACCCTTGTGGTCATTAGCCTAGTAAACACCTATGAACCTATAAACCTATGAAATGAAATCACTTCTACCTTTAGCTCAGTGATAGCATTCTTAAAATCGTTTGGGATTCTGCCAGAGGAGAAAAACTGCCTTCTGTGTGACTATAAGGCATTCCTTGTTGCTCATAAATCATCCTTCACTTTTAAGTGTACAGCAAATAAATGCAGAAGTAAAAGTGGTCTGCTGAGTGGAACATTTGTCCCATGCATCATTTCTACTCTGATTTACATCTTCTTCTTAATCCTGACATACTGTTTAAGGATAGGCTGTCACAAAAGGAAATATTGCCAGCCCAGCTATCTGGAATTTTGTAAATAGTTATATGTAATTTGTGAATATCAGCATGATGCAATTGCTTGTGTTATCACTGTATTATAACTGTATGTTATGTGTGTATTAAGATGCTGTTACAGAAGTGTGTGCAAAGTACTGAGCTTAGAGGTGTGACCACAGTGTACCTTGCTGGATTAGAAGAGCAATGTGTATAAACTATTGAAATTGTGTAAATGTATATAAACAGTGGAAACTGGAACATAAAAGATTAACTTGCAAAAACTTCAGTAAAATAGTTGAAATTAAATTGTTTAATAACTGCACCATAAAAGTTAGTTTCAGTGCAGCAAGGAGACAAGATGTCTAAAACTAGGGAGCCTTCTCCATTGTATTGTAAGTGTTTATTGTTTTATGTCTTCTAGCAGCTGCAAACATCTGAGGGCTATGTATTTTACACAGGGAGATGCTAATGTTGGCAGTTTCTAGCAATGGTTGTTTTTGAGTCTGGGATAGTCAGGTGACCCAGAGAGTGATGTCATGCTGCAAGTATCCCAGCAGGAATATTTGATATTAATTTAAGAACTCTCTGAGAGGGACAGAGAGGGCATTTTGTATTTTGTCTTTGACTTGGAAACATCCACTCACCCCTTCTGCCTGCTTGTTGTTCTGTAAATAAGTTCACTAGGGTACAGTAAGTTCTCTTAGTTACAGTTAGGAATATAGTGAAGTATAGCTTAGATGTTTTCTTTATTTATTTCAGACTGTCCCACAACTTTGCTTTAAATATCTCCTGTGATTTTGAACTCTGAAGTTACTGTGATAATTTACTGAACATTTTCTTGTTCTTTTATTATTTATTATTAAATATATTTAAACCTATCTTTGTGGCTGATATTTGTGAAACATATTTAAGCTCTGAGAGTACTTGCATATTTATTTGATACCACTGTGCAAGCCACTCCTAATAGCCTTGCTCTTGGTCAAACTACGATTTGGATATAATAGTAAGATTACACAGTAGGATTAGACACCCTTTGTTAAGGGCCTTAAAGTAGATGATAAGGGGTTCTAGTGGCAGTGATAACTAACTTATAGTCTGGGCAGAAGGAGACATAGCTAACGTATTTCCCCGAAAATAAGACCGGGTCTTATACTCTTTCCCCTGCCAAAATACACATTAGGGCTTATTATCAGGGGATACCTTATTTACCCACACCATCCAACAATCTACCTTTATTCATTTATTCATGTACAAAAATCAACATTTATTAATGAACACAAATCGATATTTATTCACGTACAAAAATTGACATTTATTCGTGTACACAAATTGACATTTATTTTCTAATTTTCTGTTATTGGACAACAGTTCTAACGCGTTAAAACAGTTGTGTGAGAATTCTACATAAACAGTGCACCAAACATTTCAACATCAGAATATCTGCACCTTGACTTTCACAGTTATTCAAATGCAGTCATATCTTCTTCAGGAACATTGTCATAAGTGTCCAACCCCCGAATTTCGACCTGAATTTCTTGTGACTCCATTTCCTGTAGAACCATTGGCCCCAATCTGTCAAGCCTAGCAATAGAGCTCTCCTTAAATGAGCACTGTTTGTCCAAGTAGCCTGCTCGTTGTGCATTGGCAACACATCTGTCAGTGATTTTATCCCATGACTTTCTCACCCAAGTCACGACCTCTTGCAGGCTAGGTTTCACAAAGTTTCCATGCTGATTTCTCTTCATTCTATTTTCAATGTAGCCATTGAGTTCCATGCGCAAATGGTCCTTGAATGGCTTGTTTATTGCAATATCAAGAGTCTGGAGATAGGCAGTCATTCCTGCGGGAATTATTATTTGATCTGTTCTTCTCTATGCAAGGAATTTCTTCATTTCTTTAGTGCGGTGAGTGCTGGCTGAATCCCAGACTAGCAGACCTCTTTTGCCACCTCACAAAACAAGTAACAGCATTACATCGACCCAATTCCTGATAGCTGTTTGCGTGCACCAGGCTTTTTCAGTTTCAAGAATGTAAATGCCTGAAACACATTCAGTCTTATTTTTCTTGCCCTTACTAATGATTATAGGTGGGATTTTCTTTCCATCTAGACAAATTGCCAAAATACAGGTAACATGTGCACTCTCCTAACCAGTGGAGGGAATGTAGATTAATGAGGCACACCTCTGATCAATTGTTGTTTGAGATCCTTGGCCCATAAACACAGCAGTTTCACCATATCAATCAGGTTGGACAGTTGGTATTTAGAAAAGTCAATGCCATAAACAAAGGACTTGAACACAAGTGCACGTTTAATAACTTCAGTATCTTCCAGCTTGAACAGTGTTGTTGATCTTCTTAGAGACAGTTCATATCACTGAAGGAAGCCATCCAGCCAATGTTGTGATGCTTTGAATTCTTCTGTGGATATTTCTAACTGTGGTGCCATTGCAAGGGCAAAAGCTTGGATATCAGCCCTGCGCACAAACAAAGCCTTTGCTCTCCTGTTAGCAATCCATTCACAGATGATGTCTTCCAGCTCAGGAAATAATGGTTGCCAACCTGATCCACACTTGCACTTCTTAGCATTTCCCTCGTCAGCCTGTTGACTGAGGTTATCGTATACTGCACACCATTTTCAGACCATTCAGAGATCTAACTTCTTCTCTTTGCAGAAAGCTATCAGATTCTTTCCCCGGGAGTCCACCACGATTCCTTTCTTGTACACAACAGAATAGCTCTTTCTTTTTGCACTCATCTTGTCTGGGGGGGTTAATTTGAAGACTTACGAGACCGGAGTGGCAACACAAAATGACGCTGTTTACAAAGAGAAGGCACAACCACAACCATGCACTAACACGTGCGCATGATTTACACACGTTGTCTGTACGTTGACCGATCAAAATACGCCTGCCAGTGTGTATGGGCCAAGGATCTCAACTGTCAAGTGTGAGTGATGGCTAGGGTTACAGTAAGAATTGTGGAGGACTGCCAGGCAAAGAATCTTATGACTTTCTGCAAAGAGAAGTTGGGTGTCCGGATGGTCTGAAAAGGGTGAGCAGAGTACGATAAACTCAGTCAACGGGTGTCAATAATATTTTATAATTCAACACGTCCATCCTGTGCTGTTGACAAGCTTAACTGGGGCTTATTTTTGGGGTAGGGTTTATATCATGACCACCCTGGAAGACCATGCTAGGCCTTATTCTCTGGTTAGGTCTTATTTACAAAGAAATACGTTATGTAATCTGGCAAAAGAGCTCTCCCAGATGGGTAGAAGTGGAAGCCATGAGGGGTTCCCTCCCGATGGAAGTCCTTAAACGAGAGAGAGGTGGAAAATGGCTGGGCTAGGAGAGCTGCCACCTAGGTGAGGGGGTCCAGACCACAGCTGCCTCCAGGATGGAAGTCCGGAAGGGGGATAGAGGTGGAAAGGGGCTGGGCAGGGAGCACTCCCTCCTGTATGGGAGTGTCCAGATTGTACCCCCCAGTGGAACGGAATTCCCCAAGGGAGTGTCTGGTGGAAGGCTGCAGTGCCAGGAGTGCTCCTGCCAGGCAGGGGGAAGGCATCTGACATTGCCCGGTACCTGACAGCATTCCAGGGGTGCAGAGATATGGCCGCCATGGTGTCTCACACCCAGGTTCATGGGGGGAGTTGACTGACAGTGCAGGCATGCCAAGGGCCACCCCTGGAAGCCAGGTCTGCGATCACGTCCTCCCAGCCCCAAGGGGTGCCAAGATATGGCCACTGTGGCATCTCACGCCCGGCTCTGGTGGGGATAGTTAGCCAGCAGTACGTGTGTGCTGAGGGCTGCCCCTGGAAGCCACATCTGTGATTGCATCCTCTCAGGCTCCAGGGGTGCCAAGATATGGCCGCCATGGCGTCTCACACCCAGCTTTGGTGGGGATAGTCGGCCGGCAGAGCGGGTGTGCCAAGGGCTGCCCCCAGAAGCCAGGTCTGCAATCACATCCTCCCAGCCCAGAGAGGTGCTGAGATATGGCCGCCATGGCATCTCGTGCCTGGCTCCGGCAGGGGTAGTCGGCCGACAGCACGTGTGTGCCAAGGGCTGCCCCCAGATGCCAGGTCTGCAATCCCATCTTCCCAGCTCTGAGGGGTGTGGAGATATGGCCTCTGTGGCATCTTGTGCCCAGGACCATCCACAGATGCCAGTTCAGCCTCCGGTCTTTCACCCGGCACTGCACAGATGCCGCCCTGCGAACAGCACCACTCAGTAGGCAAGGGGGCACATGCCAGAAGGCTCGAAGTGAAGCACGTTTGTCGGCACCTGATGTGGCCGAGGAATGAGAAGGAGGCGTGAGACAAAATGGGCTGAGATGCCGGGACCCTGGACCATATCCTGTGTGAGTTTGAAAGCCCTAGGTGGAGGGCAAAGGGAGAACCAGTGTCACAGAAGTCTGGATGAGGGTCTGGCTGAGGCCTCATGGCTAAGCAGAGTTCCATGAGGCTGGGAAAGATCAGAGGAAGCTCACCTGAAAGGCTCTGATGGCAGGTTTGACACATAACGAATTGGCAGCCTACAGGAGTTATGCAACACGGGAAAAGAGCTCTCCTGCCTGGGTAGATGTAGAAGCCATGAGGGGGTCCCTCCCGATGGAAGTCCTTAAGGGAGAGAGAGGTGTAAAATGGCAGGGCTGGGAGAGCTGCCATCTGGGTGAGGGGGTCCAGACCTCAGCCCCCTCCAAGATGGAAGTCCAGAAGGGGGATAGAGGCAGAAAGTGGCCGGGCAGGGAGCACTCTCTCCTGTG
>NC_056728.1:1714774692-1714777192 GCF_019279795.1 Protopterus annectens
TTACAGGACACATTGATCTTCGACACTTCAAACGCACTTTGCAGCCCTGGGTTACTCACGGGGCTACACCTGTCTGAGGGTCGTTGTGCCTTGATTCGCCCCCAGTGGTGTCTGGCCCCCATTGAAGGTGCAGCCGGGGAGTTGAGGGAGCCTGCTGCAGGCCCCCTGTCCCCCCAGGGAGAGATGCGGATGGGGGAGAAGAGTCCCCTTTTGCTCTGAGCCGGGAAGCCCGTCTGAGGATGGGAGGGAGCAGGTGTGTATCTGGCCTGCCTCCCTGGAGGCTGTCAGTGGTACCACCACCAGGCTGCCCTCCTGGGTTGGAGCCCAACATCCGCCTGCCTGGTTCAACACCCACCTGCCTGGTTCCCATGTGCCAGGGCTGAGTCAGCTGTCCTCCTCTGCTGCCTGGAGTCCGGTGGTGGGGAGTGGGTGCGTGGGAACCAGGGGAGGACGGGCAGTCTGTCTACTCCCCAAGGCCCATGCTACCCCCCCTCATGACCACACTTGGAACATGACCTCATATCAGACGTGGCGACCTGCCGAATTTAAGCATATTACTAAGCGGAGGAAAAGAAACTAACCAGGATTCCCTCAGTAACGGCGAGTGAGGAGCCCAGTGCCGAATCCCCGCCCAGGCGATGGGCACAGGGAAATGTGGCTTATGGTAGTCTGTCTCCCCGGCGCCTCCTAGGGCGCCCAAGTCCTTGTGATCAAGGCTCAGCCCGTGGATGGTGTGAGGCTGGGGGCGGCCCCTGGTGCGTCGGGATCAGGTCTTCCCGTAGTCGGGTTGTTTGTGAATGCAGCCCAAAGCAGGTGGTAAACTCCATCTAAGGCTCAACACTGGCACAAGACCGATAGTGGACAAGTACCATAAGGGAAAGTTAAAAAAAACTTTGAAGAGAGAGTTCAAGAGGGTGTGAAACTGTTCAGAGGTAAATGGGTGGGGTCCGTGGGGTCCGCCCAGAGGATTCAACCCAGCGGCCATGCCGGCTGCCCAGGTGAGACAGATCCCCCTCCCCCTCTGGGGGGTGGGGGACCGTCCCCGGGCATGCCATCTGCTGTCGGACCCACTTCCTCCGAGGTGGTGCACCGCGACCGGCTCCGGGTCGGCTGGGAAGGCAACATGGAAGGTGGCTCCCGTCCCCGGAGGGGAGTATTACAGCCTGCAGAATCAGCCCTCGCTGTGCCCTGGGGTCGTGGGAGACAACCACCGCCACACCCTCCCCCGCCCTCATGGCAGGGGTTTGGGGCCCCCGGTTCCCAGTGGGACTGTCAACTGGGCTGAACTGCCCTCAGTGCGGCCCGACCATGTCCCGCCACCGGGCCAGCAGGCTCACCTTCGGTGTCCAGGGTCCGCAGTGATGTTGGTGAGCCACCCGTCCCATCTTGAAACATGGACCAAGGAGTCTAACAGGTGTATACCGCCGGCCCGTCTCACCCATCCCATCGGGGAGGTGGAGCGTGAGTGCACCTGGTTGGACCCGATAGATGGTGAATTATGCCATGGCAGGGAGAAGCCAGAGGAAACTCTGGTCGATGTCCGTAGCGGTCCTGACATACAAATCGGTCGTCTGACCTGGGTATGGGGTAAAAGAGTAATCGAACCACCTAGTAACTTGTTCCCTCCAAAGTTTCCCTCAGGATAGCTGGCACTTGGCGGACGCAGTTTTATCTGGTAAATCAAATGATTAGAGGTCTTGGGGCCGAAACGATATCAACCTATTCTCAAACTTTAAATGGGTAAGAAGCCCGACTTGCTGGCTTGGAAGCGGGCGTGGAATGCGAGCACCCAGTGGGCCACTTTTGGTAAGCAGAACTGGTGATGCGGAATGAACCAAATGCCGACGCTCATCAGACCCCAGAAAAGGTGATGGTTGATATAGACAGCAGGATGATGGCCATGGAAGTCGGAATCCGCTAAGGAGTGTGTAACAACTCACCTGCTGAATCAACTAGCTCTGAAAATGGATGGCGCTGGAGTGTCGGGCCCATACCCAGACAGCACTGGGAGCTGAGGGGGCTATGCCATGATGAGTAGGAAGGCCACTGCAGTGGCACTGATGCCCAGGGTGAGGGCCCGGGTGGAGCCGCCATGGGTGCAGATCTTGGTATTAGTAGCAAATATTCAAATGAGAGCTTTGAAGGCCGAAGTGGAGAAGGGTTCTATGTGAACAGCAGTTGAACATGGGTCAATCTGTCCTGAGAGATAGGCGAGTGCCATTCCAAAAGAACGGGTGATGGCCTCTGTCACCCTTGGCCGATCGAAAGGGAGTTAGGTTCAGATTCCCGAATCTGGAGCGGTGGAGACGGGCACCTCACAGCGTCCAGTGCGGTGATGCAAACGATCCCAGAGAAGCTGGTGGGGGCCTCTGGGAGAGTTCTCTTTTCTTTGTAAAGGGCAGGGCACCCTGGAATGGGTTCATCCTGAGAGAGGGGCCCGCACCCTGAAAAGAGTCACAGTTTTGGTGGCATCAGGTGAGCTCTCGCCGACCCATGAAAA
>NC_056728.1:1714779692-1714859692 GCF_019279795.1 Protopterus annectens
CCTCGCGACCCAGTAGAGTTCCACGAGGCTGGGAAGGATCAGAGGGGAGCTCCCCTGAGAGGCTCTGAGGGCACGGGGACTTGGCACAGTTTGGCAGCCTGCAGGGGATATGTAGAAGACAGGGACCGTGGTACCCTAGACTGGAAAGGAGGGGGGCTCGGAAGTCCCAATAAGAGTGTGCCTGCCCCAAGGTGGCTGGGGGGAGTTCCACAAGGGTGGCCTGGATTGGAGCGAGGTCCCCCTGAGAAGCTCCTAGGGCACAGGGACACAGCACAGCTTGGCATCCTGCAGAGGATATGCGGGAGATGGGGAACGTGGTGCCCTGGACTGGAAAGGAGGGGGGCTTGGAAATCCCAATGAGAGCATGCCTGCCCCGACAGCTGGGGGGAGTTCTGCAAAGGCAGCCTGGATCAGACAGAGGTCCCCCTGAGAGGCTCTGAGGGCATGGGGACATGGCCCAGCTAGGCAGCCTCCAAGAGATATTCAGCCCGGGAAAAGAGCGCTCCCGCCCATGTAGAAGTGCAAGCCCAGAGGAGGGAATCCATCTGGGTGGAAGTCCAGAAGGGAGAGAGAGGGGCGGAAGGCGGCCTGGGCAGAAAGCACTCCCTCCTGGGTGAGAGGATCTGAATTGCACCCCCGTTGGGACAGAAGTCCTCAAGGGAGCATCTGGCAGAAGGCAACGGGGCCAGGAGTGCTCCTACCTGGTTGAACGGGATCTGGCAGGGCCCCCCATGACAGAAGTCCTCAAGGGAGCATCTGGTGGAAGACTGCAGGGTCAGGAGTGCTCCTGCCAGACAGGGGTAAAGCGTCCGACCTCGCCCAGTACCCAACAGCATTACCAAAATATCATAAAGTCCCCAGAATGGCTCTGGACTGGAAAGGTGGTGGACATGGAAGTCCCGATGAGAGCATGCCTGCCCCTCTGCAGCTGAGTGGAGTTCCACGAGCATGGCCGGGATTGGAGAAAAGCTCCCCTGAGAGGCTCCGAGGGCACGGAGACACAACACAGTTTGGCAGCCTGCAGGGGTTATGTGGAAGACGTGGACCATGGTGCCCTGGGCGCCCCTAGGCGGACAGGGAGAGTTCCACGAGGGTGGCCTGGAATGGAGGGAGGTCCCCCTGAGAGGCTCCGAGGGCATGGGAACACAGCCCAGCCAGGCAGCCTCCAGGAGATCTGGGGGAGACGGGGAACATGGTGCTCTGGACCGGAAAGGAGCATGGGCTTGGAAGTCCCTATGAGGGTGGGCCTGCCCCTCAGCGGCTGAGTGCAGTTCACCGAGGGTGGCCAGGATCAGAGGGAAGTCCCCCTGAGAGGCTCCGAGGGCATGGTGACACAGCCTGACTTGGCAGCCTGCAAGGGATATGCGGGAAACAGGGACTGTGGTGCCCTGGACCAGAAAGGAGGGGGGGCTCGGATTTCCCAATGAGAGCATGCCTGCCCCTCGGTGGCCAATGTGAGTTCTGCTAGGGTGGCCTGGATTGGAGGGAGGTCCACCTGAGAGGCTCTGAAGGCACGAGGACATGGCATGATTTGGCAGCCTGCAGGGGATATGCAGGAGATGGGGACTGTGGTGCCCTGGACTGGAAAGGAGGGGGGCTCGGAGGTCCCTATGAGAGCGTGCCTGCCCCTCAGCAGCCGGGGGAGTTCCGTGAGGATTGCCTGGATCAGAGGGAGGTCCCGCTGAGAGGCTCCAAGGGCACGGGGACACGGCCCGGCCAGGCAGCCTCCAAGAGATCTGGGGAAGACGGGAACTGTGGTGCTCTGGACTGGAAAAGAGGGGGGGTCTCGGAAGTCCCCATGAGGGCGGACCTGCTCCTCCACGGCCAGGGGAGGTTCTGAGAGGGTTGCCTGGATTGGAGGGAGGTCCCTGTGAGAGGCTCTGAGGGCATGGGGACACGGCCCGGCCAGACAGCATCCATGAGATCTGGGGAAGATGGGGACCATGGTACACTGGACCGGAAAGGAGCGTTGGCTCCAAAGTCCCTGAGGGTGGGCCCGCCCCTTGGTGGCCGAGGGGAGTACTGTGAGGACAGCCTGGATTTGAGGGAGATCCCCCTGAGAGACTCCAAGGCCACTGGGACATGACACAATTTGGCAGCCTGCATGGTGATATGCAGGAGATGGGGACTGTGTTGCCCTTGACTGGAAAGGATGGGGGCTCGGAAGTCCCAATGAGAGTATGTCTGCCCCTCAGCGGCCAGGGTGAGTTCCGCGAGGGCAGCCTGGATTGGAGGGAGGTCCCCCTGAGAGGCTCCGAGGGCATGGGGGCACAGCCCGGCCTGGCAGCCTCCAGGAGATCTGGGGAAGATGGGGACCGTGGTGCTCTGGACCGGAAAGGAGAGTGGGCTCAGAAGTCCCTATGAGGGCGGGCCTACCCATCAGTGGCTGTGTGGGGTTCACCGAGGGTGGCTAGGATAAGAGGGAGGTCCCCCTGAGAGGTTCCAAATGCACGGGTACATGGCACAATTTGGCAGCCTGCAGGGGATATGCGGGAGAAGGGGACTGTGGTGTCCTGGATCAGAAAGGGAGGGCTCAGAAGTCCCTATGAGAGTGTGCCTGCCCCTCAGTGGCCAGGGGGAGTTCCACAAGGGCAGCCTGGATCAAAAGGAGGTCCCCTGAGAGGTTCAGAGGGCACAGGGACATGGCCCGGCAGCCTCCAGGAGATCTGGGGAAGATGGGAAACATGGTGCTCTGGACCGGAAAGGAGGTGGGTCTTGGAAGTCCCTATGAGGGTGAGCCTGCCCCTCGGTGGCTGGGGGGAGTTCTGAGAGGGTGGCCTGGATCAGAGGGAGGTCCCCCGAGAGGCTCTGAGGGCATGGGGACATGGCCCGGCCAGGCAGCCTCCAGGAGATCTGGGGAAGATGGGGACCATGGTGCTCTGGACCGGAAAGGAGCGTGGGCATGGAAGTCCCTATGAGGGCAGGGCTGCCCCTCAGCAGCCGGGGGAGTTCTGCGAGGGCAGCATGGAATGGAGGGAGGTCCCCCTGAGTGGCTCCAAGGGCACGGGGACATGGCATGATTTGGCAGCCTGCAGGGGATATGTGGAAGACAGGGACTGTGGTGCCCTGGACTGGAAAGGAGGGGGGTCTCGGAAGTCCCGATGAGAGCATGCCTGCCTCTCAGCAGCTTGGGTGAGTCCTGCAAGGGTGGCCTGGATCAAAGGGAGGTCCTGCTGAGAGGCTCCGAGGGCACGGGTACAAGGCCTGGCCAGGCAGCCTCCAAGAGATTTGGGAAAGATGGGGACCATGGTGCTATGGACCGGAAAGGAGCGTGGGCTCGGAATTCCCTATGAGGGCAGGCCTGCCTCTCGGCGGCTGGGGGAGTTCCGCGAGGGTATCCTGGATCAGAGGGAGGTACCCCTGAGAGGTTCCAAGGGCACAGGGGCACGGCACGATTTGGCAGTCTGCAGGGGATATGCGGGAGACATGGACTGTGGTGCCCTGGACCGGAAAGGAGAGGGGTTCAGAAGTCCCAATGAGAGCGTGCCTGCCCCTCGGCAGCTGGGGTGAGTTCCGTGAGGGTGACCTGGATCGGAGGGAGGTCCCCCTGAGAGGCTCTGAGGGCACAGGCACACAGCACGATTTGGCAGCCTGCAGAGGATATGCAGGAGACGTGGTCTGTGGTGCCCTGGACCAGAAAGGAGGGGGGTCTCGGAAGTCCCGATGAGAGCGTGCCTGCCCCTCGCGGCCAGGGTGAGTTCCGCAATAGTGGTCTGGATCAGAGAGAGGTCCTCCTGAGAGACTCTGAGGGCACGGGGACACGGCACGATTTGGCAGCCGGCAGGGAATATGTGGGAGACGGGGACTGTGGTGCCCTGGACCAGAAAGGAAGGGGGCTCAGAAGTCCCTATGAGAGCGTGCCTGCCCCTCGGAGGTCGGGGGCAGTTCTGAGAGGGTGGTCTGGATCAGAGGGAGGTCCCCCTGAGAGGCTCCGAGGGCATGGAGACTCGGCCCGGCCAGGCAGCCTCCAGGAGATTTGGGGAAGACGGGGACTGTGGTGCTCTGGACCGGAAAGGAGCATGAGCTCGGAAGTCCCTATGAGGGCGGGCCTGCCCCTCAGTGGCCAAGTGGAGTTTACTGAGGGTGGCCAGGATCTGAGGGAGGTCCCCCTGAGTGGCTCTGAGGGCACGGGGACACAGCACGATTTGGCAGCCTGCAGGGGATATGCAGGAGACGGGGACTGTGGTGCCCTGGACCAGAAAGGGGGGGGCTCAGAAGTCCCTATGAGAGTGTGCCTGCCCCTCTGTGGCTTGGGGGAGTTCCGCAAGGGTGGCCTGGATCAAAGGGAGGTCCCCCTGAGAGGCTCCAAGGGCAATGGGACACGGCCGAGCCAGGCAGCCTCCAGGAGATCTGTGGAAGACGACCATTGTGCTCTGGACCGGAAAGGAGGGGGGTCTTGGAAGTCCCTATGAGGGTGAGCCTGCCCCTCGGTGGCTGGGGGGAGTTCCAAGAGGGTGGCCTGGATTGGAGAGAGGTCCCACTGAGAGGCTCTGAGTGCACGGGGACATGGCCTGGCCAGGCAACCTCCAGGAGATCTGGGAAGACGGGGACCATGGTGCTCTGGACCAGAAAGAAGCGTGGGCTCGGAATTCCCTATGAGGGTGGGCCTGCCTCTGTGGCTGGGGGAGGGGTTCCACGAGGGTGGCCTGGATCAGAGGGAGGTCCTCCTGAGAGGCTCTGAGGGCATAGGGACATGGCACGATTTGGCAGTCTGCAGGGGATATGCAGGAGATGTGGACTGCTGTGCCCTGGACCGGAAAGGAGGGGGGTTCAGAAGTCCAGATGAGAGCATGCCTGCCCCTCGGCAGTCAGAGTGAGTTCCACGAGGGCCACCTGGATCGGAGGGAGGTCCACCTGAGAGGCTCTGAGGGCACAGGGGCAAGACACGATTTGGTAGCCTGTAGAGGATATGCAGGAGACATAGACTGTGGTGCCCTGGACCAGAAAGGAAGGGGGGGGTCTCGGAGGTCCCGATGAGAGCATGCCTACCCCTCGGCGGCCGGGGTGAGTCCCATGAGGGTGGCTTGGATCTGAGAGCGGTCCCCCTGAGAGGCTCCGAGTAGCCTCCCAGAGATATTGGGAAGACGGGGACCATGGTGCTCTGGACCGGAAAGGAGCATGGGGTCGGAAGTCCCTATGAGGGTGGGCCTGCCCTGCAGTGGCTGGGGGGAGTTCTGCGAGGGCAGCCTGGATTGGAGGGAGGTCACCCTGATAGGCTCTGAAGGCATGGCAACACAGAACGATTTGGCAGCCTGCAGGGGATATGCAGGAGACGTGGACTGTGGTGCCCTGGACCAGAAAGGAGGGGGGTCTCAGAAGTCCCAATGAGAGCATGCCTGCCCCTCAGCGGCCGGGGTGAGTTCCTTGAGGGTGGCCTGGATCAGAGGGAGATCCTCCTGTAAGGCTCTGAGGGCATGTGTACATGGCACGATTTGGCAGCCCGCAGGGGATATGCAGGAGATGGGGACTGTGGTGTCCTGGACCGAAAAGGAGGGGGTCTCAGAAGTCCTGATGAGAGCGTGCCTGCCCCTCGGCAGCCAGGATGAGTTCTGCGAGGGTGGCCTGGATTGGAAACAGGTCCACCTGAGAGGCTCCGAGGGCACAGGGACATGGCACGGTGTGGCAGCCTCTAGGAGTTAAAGGCCAAGGGGTTCTTCCGTCAGAGTCCGGGTCCCAGCCCTGGGTCACGTCCCACTGCTCATACCATATTTCCCCGAAAATAAGACCAAGTCTTATACTCTTTCCCCCGCCAAAATACGCATTAGGTCTTATTATCAGGGGATGCCTTATTTACCCATACTGTCCAACAATCTACCTTTATTCATTTATTCATGTACAAAAAATCAACATTTATTAATTAACACAAATTGACATTTATTTCATGCTTTTCTGTTATTGGACAACAGGTCTAATGTGTTAAAACAGTTGTGGGAGAATTCTACATAAACAGTGCATCAAACATTTCAACTTCAGAATATCTGCACCTTGGCTTTCACAGTGCATCAAACATTTCAACTTCAGAATATCTGCACCTTGGCTTTCACAGTTATTCAAATACAGTCATGTCATCTTCTTCTGGAACATTGTCATAAGTGTCCAACCCCTGAATTTTGAACTGAATTTCTTGTGACTCCATTTCCTGTAGAACCATTGGCCCCACTCTGCCATGCCTAGCAATAGAGCTCTCCTTAAATGAGCACTGCTTGTCCAAGTAGTCTGCTCGTAGTGCATTGGCAATACATCTGTCAGTGATTTTATCCCATGACTTTCTCACCCAAGTCATGACCTCTTGCACGCTAGGCTTCACAAAGTTTCCATGCTGATTTCTCTCCATTCTATTTTCAATGTAGTCATTGAGTTCCATGCGCAAATGGCCCTTGAATGGCTTGTTTATTGCAATATCAAGAGTCTGGAGATAGACAGTCATTCCTGTGGGAATCATTATTTGATCTATTCTTCTCTGGGCAAGGAATTTCTTCATTTCTTTAGCGAGGTGAGTGCTGGCTGAATCCCAGACTAGCAGACCTCTTTTGCCACCTCGCAAAACAAGTGGCAGCATTACATCAACCCACTTCCTAATAGCTGCTTGTGTGCACCAGGCTTTTTTGGTTTCAAGAATGTAAATGCCTGAAACACGTTCAGTCTTATTTTTCTTGCCCTTACTAATGATTAGAGGTGGGATTTTCTTTCCATCTAGATGAATTGCCAAATTACAGGTAACACATGCACTCTTGTAACTAGTGGAGGGAATGTAGATTGATGAGGCACCCCTCTGATCAATTGTTGTTTGAGATCCTTGGCCCATAAACACTGCAGTTTCATCCATAGCAATCATGTTGGAGAGTTGGTATTTAGAAAAGTCAATGCCATCAACAAAGGACTTGAATGCAAGTGCACGTTTAATAACTTCAGTATCTTCCAGCTTGAACAGTGTTGTTGATCTTCTTAGAGACAGTTCATATCACTGAAGGAAGCCATCCAGCCAATGTTGTGATGCTTTGAATTCTTCTGGGGCTATTTCTAACTGTGGTGCCATTGCAAGGGCAAAAGCTTGGGTATCAGCCCTGCGCACAACCAAATCCTTTGCTCTCCTGTTGGCAATCCACTCACAGATGATGTCTTCCAACTTAGGAAATAATGGTTGCTGACCTGATCCACACTTGCACTTCTTAGATTTCCCTTGTTGGCCTGTTGACTGAGGTTATCATACGCTGCATGCCATTTTCGGACCATTCGGAGAACTAACTTTTTCTCTTTGCAGAAAGCCATCAGATTCTTTCCCTGGGAGTCCGCTATGATTCCTTTCTTGTATGCGACAGAATAGCTCTTTCTTTTTGCACTCATCTTGTCTGGGGGGGGTTAATTTGAAGACATACGAGACCGGAGTGGCAACACAAAATGACGCTGTTTACAAAGAGAAGGCACAACCACAACCATGCACTAACACGTGCATGTGCTTTACGCATGTTGTCTGTACATTGACCGATCAAAATATGCCTGCCAGTGTTTATAGGCCGAGGATCTCAACCGTCACGTGTGAGTGATAGTTAGGGTTACAGTAAGAAATGTGGAAGACTCCCAGGCAAAGAATCTTATGACTTTCTGCAAAGAGAAAAAGTTGGGTGTCCGAATGGTCCGAAAATTGTGAGCACAGTACGATAACCTCAGTCAACGGGTATCAATAATATTATTTTATAATTCAACACATCCATCATGTGTTGTTGACAAGCTTAACTGGGGCTTATTTTTGGGGTAGGGTTTATATCATGACCACCCTGGAAAACCATGCTAGGCCTTATTCTCAGGTTAGGTCTTATTTACAAAGAAATACAATAGTAAACCTGTGCCAGCCTTTTCCAGGTGTGTAAAACAAATTTCCAAGTGTGTGTGTGTGTGTGTGTGTGTGTGTGTGTGTGTGTGTGTGTGTGTGTGTGTGTGTGTGTGCGTGTGTGTGTGTGTGTGTGTGTGTGTGTGTGTGTGTGTGTGAACCTATGAACCTATGAATGTGTCAGCTACTTGGGCAGGGACACAAAGCACTGGTGGGACAGAGAGAGTGTTGGAGGACTTGGCTTGGAACCCTAGCTAAGGACTCAACTATATAGCTGTGCCAGTGAGGAGTCTTTTTGGGGATCTGGAGAAAGAGGGAGAAACCAGCCCCAGACTGGCTATAGTCTCTATGTGCTCTTAAGGGAAATTACAGTTTACTTTGCGTGTGTACTTGTCATCCTCCCAGTGTGTACGTCCCCCGCTAATGCCAGTGGTGAGGATTGAGGCTCCTTGATTACTGGGTCAGTGTTGGGGCAACACATATTAATTGGTGGGCAGTGACTGGATATCCACATCACATATTAATTGGTTGGCAGTTGTGTGGATATTGAACTCCTGCAGCCTGTAAACAGTGGCCACTAAGGAAGGTGTTTGTACTCTCAGTCAGCCACACAGTGAACATTCAGTTTCATATCACAATTGTTTTATTATTATTTTTTTTTTTTTGTTAGCTTAGTTAGTCAAGGACAGCAGGCAAGGATGTCAACAGAGGAATATGGCAAGCTGACAAGGAGCCATTTGGCTGAGATGTGCCAGGCTAAAGGACTGGTGCATGCCAACCTGACTAAAGCAGAAATTATTTCAGCCTTGGACACAGCTGCATCACAGACCAGCAATCTGGAGGACAATCAGACTGGCCTTGGTGATGTACAACTCGCAGGAAAATGGACAGTTCAACCTTTCCACAGATGACTTACAAATCTATCTGGAGTTAAAGAGACTTGAATTGGAGGCCAAACAGACTGGTCTTGGTGATGTACAACCCTCAGAAAATGGACAGTTCAGCCTTTCCACAGATGACTTAAAAATCTATCTGGAGTTAAATAGACTTGAACTAGAGGCCAAACATTTGGAAGTACAATCAGCAGAGAGACTGTGGCAAAAGACAAAAATGGAATTAGAAGCATCAGAGAGACTGAGATGTCTGGAAGCTGAAGAGAATGAGAGGCAGAGGCAACATGAGAAGGAGATGCTGACTCTTCGCCAGGGTCATGGAGGTAATGAGGAAGGGAATAACTGAACCCCAGAACCAACAAAGGTCAGTAAATTTCTTTCACAATTTACAGAGGGTGATAATTTTGATAGTTTCATTCATATGTTTGAAAGGGTATGTAAACAGTATAATATTGACCAAGGGCTCTGGGTACGGTTCCTGACACCCTTACTCCATGGTAAAGCTGTAACTGTTATTATTAAATTGTCTGATACTGACTGATTAGATTATAATACTGTTAAAAAGTGTCTGTTAGAGTGTTTTAACTCATTCCTTCCAGTACAGCTCTTTTGAGTGTGTATCTTTAACTCCCAGTGGATGTGGCTTGAGCCTTTAAGAAATAAAGTTATCACCTTACAGTTCTAACAAATACTCATTGACAGAGGTCAAATAGCAATACAATTTTGTTTGTCATTATGAAGGTTTTAAGATAAAATATTGATATCTTGTATGTAGCATGGTTTTGGTATTATTAATGGAAATATAAACAAGTAATATTTGATACCTAGAGGAGCAGTAGGAGGTAAGTGCAGAAATGCCTGGAGGCGCACTGGGCTGTAATGATAGAAAGTGAACACCTGAAGCTTATAGAAAAAAGTTTCATGAGCAAAGGCAGAAGAAAGTGTGTGTGAATACATTGCTGAATAAAGCACTTATTTTTCATAGGTGGGTGTGTGGATGTCAGGTCACCACTTTTGAAGGACTGGCAGACCTTTTGGTGAGGGAACAAGCCCTTAGCACTTTGCCTGAGGGCATCAGAATCTGGTTAGCAGACAGAGAATGTAACACAGCAGATAAGTTGGGGAAAAAGGGAGACCTATACCTAGCAAGCAGGGCATCACTGTACAGGAAAGGGATACCCAGTGCTGCTTATGGGTCTAAGTGAACCCATGGTGGGCAGCCTAGACCACCGCAACAGAGTCCGCCAGTAGCAGGGGAAGTCACTAGTCCATGTACACATCCAGGATTAAGGGTTAAGTGTTTTAAATCCAACCAGTGGGGCCATGTAGCATATAGATGTCCATGTAGGTAAGGTGGGGAACAAAAAGTGAGAGCCAGTAAGTGGGAATGAAAAAATGCCAGCAGTAAGTTGTCTAGAGACAACAAGGGTACCAAACTACCACAACAGGTTATATTCTATCTCAGTAGATGAGAAAGAGGCCACTGCTAAGAGAGACACAGCCTTTGATCTAACCATTGTAAAGCCTGCAATGGTTAAAGAGGAGCACTACTTGCTTAGGCATTCTATTCCAGTCAGAGCGTTAGGAAGGACCTCATTCCAAATACCTTTGGCTAGCATTCACCTTGACTGGGAGGGTGGGAAAGGAAGCCAGCAGGTAGGTGTGTTTGAGGATATCCCTGCAGATGTCCTGATAGGGAATGACTTTGATGATGCAGTACCTTGTGTACATGCAGTGACACGCAGTCAGGCTTGGAGACAGGCATGTAGGTCTGGTAGTGGGGGGGGGGCAGACAGACTGCACACTTGCAGCCAGGACTGATAAGGTGGTTACTTCAGGGAGGGAGCTACCCTGTAGCAGCAAGACTGAGGGTTAGCCACGGCTGCCTGTAGGTACTGATGTTCCCTTGGACAGGGTGACTGCAAGGGCAGAGTGAGTAGTAGTACCCAGGCTGACAGTGAGGCGCTGCTATCAGAGGATACCAGACTTCCTGTGGAAGGGGAGCTGGGAAGGGTTAGCAAGAGAGAGAGTTGAGACAGGCTCAGCTCTCAGACCGTACATTACAAGGCTGAGGGAGCTACCTAGTGAGGCACCTGATCTTCAAGGGAAGGGGGAATCTGTATACTGGGACAATGGGTCACTGTATAGAGTGGACCCATGAGTGATGGCTAGAGGGTGTGAGAATACAGCAGTTGGTAGTGCCCAGAGCCTACTGTCTGGCACTTCTAGCCATAGCTTATGATATTCCCTTTGCAGGTCATATGGGCATAAAGCATACAAAGAGACGTATTATGCATAACTTTTATTGGCCTGGGATTTCCAGAGATGTAACAGGGTACTGCAGGACCTGTGAGCAGTGCCAAAAGGTAGGCAAGGCAGGAAACGAGGTGAAATCTCCTTTGATGCCTTTGCCTGTGATTGAGGAGCTATTTCAGAGGGTAGCTATGGATACTGTGGGGCTTCTGAGTACCCCAAGTTCCACAGAGAAAAAGTATATCCTAGTGGTAGTAGATTATGCTCCTAGATACCCTGAGGTGGTGGCTCTGTCCTTCACTGAGGCAGAAAAGGTGGGAAATGCTTTGTTAGAGATTTTCAGCAGGGTAGGTTTCCCAAAAGAAATACAGACTGACATAGGTGCCAATTTCATGTCAGACCTGGTGGCTTTTCTGTGGCAGCACTGTGGGGTGAAGCACCTAAAGACCACCCCCTACCATTCCCAGACTAATGGTCTGGTTGAGTGGTTAAACTCTACACTTAGGACCATACTATGGGCATTTGCAGACCAGTTTAAGAGAGAGTGGGACAAATATTTGCCCCATCTGTTGTTTGCTTATAGAGAGGTGCCCCAGGAATCCACAGATTTTTCACCCTTTGAGTTGTTGTATGGGCATAGGGTGAGGGGACCTTTAGATTTGATTCGTGATGAGTGGGAGGGTGAGTGTGAATCCAACAAGGAGTCTGTTGTGGCATATGTCTTAAACCTCAGGACAAGGCTCAGGGAACTCATGGGCTTGGTCCAAGAGAACCTGACAGAAGCCCAACAGCAGAAAAAGGTCCAGTATGACAGGAATGCTCTAGCTAGAGAGTATGCTGTGGGGCAACAGGTAATGGTTTTCATACCTGTCAGACACAATAAGCTTCAGGCAGCTTGGGAGGGACTCTTCAAAGTGGTAAGGAAGGTCAGTAATGCTAGGCAGGAGGCAGGGGCACAAATTGTACCATGTTAACATGATGAAAACTTACCATGATATGGAGGCCCTGGTGCTAAGTATTTGCAGCAAGAGGCAGCAGGAGCCTGATGGGGATCTATGGCTACAGGGAGCCAGCCAGTAAAATCCCAAATTACTATAGTGGAGCCTATGGTTGCAAGCATATGATAGGACAGTGCAGCACTGTACTGAGGTCAGCAATGCAAGGCAGCTGGAAACTCAACACAGGGTATGGGGTAATGTATTCCAAGAGAGTCACTCCTTTCAAGCAACATTTCCCAAGGGTCACTTGAAAAACTTGCTTGAGCCTTCGAGGTGGGGGGAATGTCACAAAAGAAAATATTGCCAGCCCAGCGAGATGGAATTTTGTAAATAATTATATGGCATTTATGAATATTAATACGATTTATATAGAAGTCTGACAGAAGGAGATGCTGCCAGCCTAGCTATCTGGAATTTTGTAAATAGTTATATGTCATTTGTGAATATCAGCATGATGCAATTGCTTGTGTTACCACTGTATTATAACTGAATGCTATGTGTATATTAAACTGCTGGTACAAAAGTTTGTGAAAAGTACTGAGCTTAGAGGTGTGACCACAGTGTACCCTGCTAGATTAGAAGATAAATGTATATAAACTATTTTAACTGTATAAATGTATATAAACAGTGGAAACCTGAACATAAAGCGTTAACTTGCAAAACTTCAGTAAAATAGTTTAAATGAATTTGTTTTATAACTGCACCATAAAAGTTAGTTTCAGTGCAGCAAGGAGACAGGATGTTTAAAACTAGAGAGCCTTCTGCATTGTTTTGTAAGTGTTTTATCATTTTATGTCTTCTAGCAGCTGCAAAAACCTGAGAGCTATATATGTATTCTTCACCGGGAGATGCTAATGCTGGCAGTTTCTAGCAATGGTTGTTTTTGAGCCTGGGATAGTCAGGTGACCAAAAAATGTGATGTTATGCTGCAAGTATCCCAGTAGTAATATTTGATATTAATTTAAGAATTTTCTGAGAGAGAGACAGAGAGAGAGAGAGGGCATTTTGTATTTTGTCTTTGACCTGAAAATATCCATTCACCACTTCTGCCTCCTTGTTGTTCTGCAAATAAGTTAACTAGGGTACAGTAATTTATCTTAGTTACAGTTAGGAATATAGTGAAGTATAGCTTAGATGTTTTCTTTATTTATTTGAGACTGTCCTGCAATGTTGTTTTAAATATTTCCTGTGATTTTGAACTCTGATGTTACTGCGATGATTTACTGAGCATTTTTTCATTCTTTTATTATTTATTATTAAATATATTTAAACCTATCTTTGTGGCTGATATTTGTGAAACATATTTAAGCTCTGAGAGTACTTGCATATTTATTTGGTACCACAGTGCAGGTCACTCCTAATAGCCTTGCTCTTGGTCAGACTACCATTTAGATTAATAGTAACATTAGACAGGACACTCCTTGTTATGGGCCTTAAAGTAGCTGATAAGGGGTTCTGGTAGCAGTGATAACTACCTTATTGTCTGAGCAGAAGGGGGCTTAGTTAGTAAACCTTTGCCAATCTTTCCCAGATGTGTGTGTGTGTGTGTGTGTGTGTGTGTGTGTGTGTGTGTGTGTGTGTGTGTGTGTGTGTGTGTGTGTGTGTGTGTGTGTGTGTGTGTGTGTGTGTGTGTGTGTGTGTGTGTGTCAGCTACTTGGGAAGGGACATGAAGCACTGGTGGGACAGAGAGAGTGTTGGACGTGGCTTGGAACCCTGACTATGGACTCAACTCTATAGCTCTGCCAGTGGGGAGTCGTATTAGTAATCTAGAGAAAGAGGAAGAAGCCAGCCCCAGACTGAATGTGGTCTCTGTGTGGTCTCTGTGTGCTCTTAAGGGAAATTACACTTTACTGTGTATGTACTTGCCATCCTCCCAGTGTGTATGTCCCCCACTGTTGCCAGTGGTGAGGATAGCAAGTACATAGGCATTTGTGTTTCTTATTATTGCAATATTCTCCTCTGGTTTGTTTTTACAGTAATCCCCTTGTTTGTTATTTTAATATTCTCCTCTGGTTTGTTTTTACAGTAATCCTCTTGTTTGTTATTTTAATATTCTCCTCTGGTTTGTTTTTACAGTAATCCCCTTGTTTGTTATTTTAATATTCTCCTCTGGTTTGTTTTTACAGTAATCCTCTTGTTTGTTATTTTAATATTTTCCTCTGGTTTGTTTTTACAGTAATCCCCTTGTTTGTTATTTTAATATTTTCCTCTGGTTTGTTTTTACAGTAATCCCCTTGTTTGTTATTTTAATATTCTCCTCTGGTTTGTTTTTACAGTAATCCTCTTGTTTGTTATTTTAATATTTTCCTCTGGTTTGTTTTTACAGTAGTTCTTTCTCTTTTTCCCTCCTTGGGCTCCTTGTATGCTTTCCATCCCTAATTCTGACTTGGAGTCACCTACTGCACAACCATGACTGTTTGCACTGCTGTTTGTTATGATTAAGAATGGCTTATTTTTCTTACTGCATATTATACTGTATTCAGTGTCCTATACCATAATGTCTTCAGGTAAGTGTCAACAGTTGTATATTTCCGTGCTATGTTTATAGTTATAGTATTATTATATATTTGTTACTTATTTTTTTTCCTTTTTTATCGTATTTATTATCTTTTACCTTATTTATTTATTTATTTATTTATTTATTTGTTTGTTTATTTATTTATTTATTTTTACTGTTATATCTATATAAATTGTTTAATTCACTTAAAGTTGGGCTGTACTGACTGGCCGAATACTTGTTGAATACTGATGAGGCAAGTAAGGACTTCACCATGAATATTCATTAAATAATCAACACATTGTCAAGTGTTGGGTGGTGGGGGCTTGCTGCTGCACATCCGAGAGGGTACAAGAATTCAATTATGCTCTTTTTCCTACAATTTCCCCCATATTAAATGCAGTTGATAGACTTATCTGCATTCATTTCCCAAAATGGAGAGAAGAAAAGTTATCACTTAATCTTTTGGGCACTTAGTAGACTTAGATTACACTACATTACCAATTGCCCAGGATCTCCTTTTACATCTTCCATGCTTGTCTGTCCATCTTTTAGGCTAGGTAGGATGGTTTTGTATTCATGAAAAGGACTTAACTGATTAATGTGAACCCATTTAAGTAAAGCTTCATCAGTGTTTTTTTTTTTTATTTCTGACAGGCCACTGGGGAAATCTTATTTCTAATTAAGAATGATCCATCCCAGCTTGGCAGGAATTTCCTTGTTTTGCCTTTTCTCGGCTGCAGATAAAATATAATACCTTGTCACTGATTTGGTATTCCCTGAGGCTGACCTTTCTACCATAATAAGTTTTATAGACCTGCACACTCTTTTCCAAATTACTACGGCCAAAGGCAAATGTTTCTTTTAAGTGCTTTCTTAGATGGTCTCATAATCATGAGCAACAGCAGCATGTACCAGGCTTGCATTCTCTGTACTACACAGAAGATGCAAAGGTGGTGCCATTCTCATATCAGTCATCAACTCAAAGGGCAAGATATTTGTTGACTTATTGGGAGTGGCATGGGGTGGCCATTAATAGAAACACCACCAAAAGAAGAAGAAATAGATACATTTTAGAGAAATATTTATGAAGACCCTGTGGAACATAATAAAAATACTGAATAGATAGAAAACAATCTAAAGAAACAGTAAGGAGTTCAAATGTAGAAGATATGAAATGGGATGAAGTAACAGCCAGGGAAACTGAAAAGCTCCTAAGCTGAAAACCACAAGCTCAAAAGAAGTACATAACATCTGGCTAAAAGTATTAATATCTTTAAATAAAAGATTTTAGTACTTAGAAATAATTATTTATATGTACACCCCAAACAGGCACCACCTTGGTTAACAACAGTAAAATAATAATCCTCCTTAAGAGTGAACCTGTAAGCCATCCTAAAACTAGAGCTCAATAACTTGTCTTCCAAGTTTGTACTCATTTAGGAAAAAAAAACCTCAATCATGGCAATAGAGCAAAATGGTAACAAAAGAAAGTCAGATGGAACAAAGGATCATTTCTTTTTAATTAAAGCCATAATAAAGAATTGTAAAAATGGAAGAATGTAAGTATAGCATAAATAGATTACAGAAAAGCATTTGACAACATCCCACATTGATGGCTAAATGCTTGCAGATGTATAAGATCCAACCTATATCAGTCAGTTACATTACAGTGACCATGAAACAGTGTCACACCAGTTTGCAGCTAAGCCACAACAATGGACAAATTATTATCCCAGGGATAAAAATTCAAATGGGGATATTCCAGGGTGACTTTTTCTCACCACTGCTGTTTTGTCTTGCCCTTAACCCATTAAGCTGTTTACTTAACAGATTAGGTCATGGTTACAATTTGGCATCCAGAAAACGACCTTGCTTAAAGATTTCTCACCTACTTTTTGTGAATGGCTTAAAACTGTATATTTTATCAGATGAGGAGTTGAAAGCACAACTTCAAGTGGTTAAAACTTCTCAGATGATATAAGAATATCATTTGATGTTGATAAATGTGCAAGAGCAACATTTAAAGAAGGGAAGTTGCAGTACCAAAAAATATCAATCTGGGAGAAGAATGTGATATAAAGGAACTTTAGCAGGAGGGTGTGTATAAATATTTGGGCACTGATGAAATATCAGTAATAAAAAATTAACAAATGCGAGTAAAACTGAGTAAGGAATACTTTAGAAGACTAAAACTAATATTGAAAACAGCCTTGACACCTAGGAATAAAGTCCAATCTATAAACCAATTTGCTATTACTGTTCTAACTTACAGTTTTGGGGTATTTTACTGGCCCCCAAAGGTTCTGGAACAGTTAGACAGGAAAACGAAAAAATGTTTCACACCTATGAAATGATATATAAAAATCAATGGATTCCAAGGTTGTATATTTCTTATTCTGAAGGAGGTATGGGCCTCCTCAAAACTGATTATATGTAGAGATCTGCAATCATACGTATCTGCTGACCTCATCAGATCCAAATATAGTGAAAGTTTTAAACATAAGGAGAAGAAGTCTGAGATGACTTCCCTGCTTAGTTTAGCAGAAGCATATCGGTGTCAAGAGAGAATGGAAATCAAACCAGAAGTAGATAAAAATATCAGACAGCAACTGTTCATGCCAAAACAAAAAACAAAAACAAAAGAAAGAACATAAGGAAAAGGATGAGATGAGAAGGAACTGAATGTGAAAAGGGCATACATACTGTGGTAAGTACAGATATCTTTTGGAACAGCCTCACGTTGATCGGGATTTGATGCAGGAATGGTTGAGGAGAGGTGAACTGAAACCAAAAGATGAAAGGTTAATAATGACGGCCCAGGATAGTGGACTACATACACCTTGGTTTACAGAGTCCATTGAATATATGGGAGAAACAGACAAATGCAGGTTCTGTAAAAAAGAACTGGAAACAGTCTTGTTACTGGGTGTGATCAGTCATCATGGCAGAAGGCTGTATACTGAAAGGCACAATAATGTGTCAGGACTATTGTACTGCGGATTGTGCGAACACTACAATATTGAAGGAGCTGAGAAGCACTGGAAACATGAACCACAAAGCATTGTAAAGAATGATGACGTTTATATCACATGGGATCACCCATTACCAGCAGTTCAAAAAAATCAACGTGAGAAAAACAGACATGAACTTCAATCATAACCTGACTTATGAATGGGGTCCATTTCTGTCATAGTATTAGAAGCCTAAAAGACTTGGAGAAATTAAACTGATAGTTGTACAGAGTTTACCTGCCTTATAATTCCCTCTCCATTAGAGTATCAAGATATGCTCATAGGGTGCCAGTGGAATCCTGTACTGACATAAATACACCATGCCCTGAGTAGGATCAGAGGGTACCTGAGTAACATGAAGGTCAGTTACCCCACAATCATAAACATCTTTTGCAAACACATCTGAAAACTGATTAAACATCTCATGCACTGCTTCTCTCTCTCTCTTTTTCTGTCTCACAGTTGCATGCCTGAATAGACTGGTCAACCTGACTCTGGAAGTCTGGGAAAGGTAAGTTGTTACAAAGCTGTAATTTGTCTTCTGTGTGTCAGACATATTTTCAAGGTCAACAGTGTACATTTCCTTAAGCTTTTTTATCTCTCTCACCACATGACATAGCACAAGGTAATCACCATTAACTTCTCCAAGCACAGACACACCTGGCACATCAGACCTCACAAAAATCACATTAGTCATTGCATCATCTTTTCTAAAAAGCATGATTCTGCTCACTCGTGAACCTTTAAACTCATTCCAAAACAAATGGGCTTATTTACCTGTGACTACAAGACCCCACGAAGATAGTCAAATACAGACTTAAACCATTTCAGCAGATCATTACCAGTTAAAAAATCATCTGAATCAGTGGGGACATACACTTGGTGGCTCACTTCCATTTTTCCAAACTTTAGCTTTAGTCATACTTTCCCTAAGGTTGATTGTCCCCCTGCCCCCCCCCCATTCTTTAGAGAGTATCTCAATACTGAAATCCCCCAGCAAACACTTTCATAGTCTATCTGCATATGAGTTGGCAGCCAGCAGAAGTCCAAGTATGACAAGCAAGAAGCATGAATGAATACCTGAAAGTCTCTCTGACTGAATCAGTTCACTTCATATTGCTGAAATGCTGAAATATCAAATTTTGGCATTTCGACAGTATAAAGTTGAAACCATTAAAACACCGACACCTCACAACCACAAAATCACAACATCGAACACACAGCATACAGCACACAACACACAAACCATAACACCCACACCACAAAACACTGAAAAACAACACAACACCACACAGACACACATCTACACTACACATATGCAGAGGGGCAAGTCCCCCTGCATCCCCCTCACCCCCCTACTTATATATATTAACTCCGAGATCGCACAAATAGTAAAAAAAAAAAAAAAAAATCACACACAGCCAACACACACACTCATACCCCCACCTCCCTACCCTGACCCACTCATACAAGTTACAAAAACACTCACTCACCTTAAACTGCAGACACCATCCCAGCCGAACACTTCCATGCTATAACGAAAATGCATAAGCGTGAATTCAACATAGTCCTATTCGCGATTATGCACTTTCATTATTTAGAGTTTTCGGCTGCATGGAGGCGAATTGCTGAAATTCGATATTTCAGCAATTCGCGTTTATGAAGTGAAACCCACTGAAAGATATATCTTTCTAACAGCAGAGTGGATTTGGAACTTCTTTATAACAAAACTGCAATTGAATGAGTCCAGCCTTAGCCCTAGCTATTTATCTTTCCACGTTGCATTACTTCTTTGACTAACAACACAGCCAGAAAGAGGAGGGAGGTTGCAGCCATTACTTTCTTCCACATCCTGTGCGTTTGTCACTCCTTTTGACTTCTTGGCATCTTAATGCCCAAGAAGCAAAGTAGCTTATAGTTTTATGTATCCAGCCCTGAAATTAGTAATGATGGCACCTGTTAGTCTGCACTGAAAACAGATTCCTGGTGCAGATATTAAGCAGGTGTCCAGCAGATAATGCCCTGTTTTTCCCCTTCAGGTTGCATGTTTCTTTCTGAACATTCTAGAGGCCTCTTTACCAGGAAAACAAACCTTAATCGCATGCCTTTTACTGAAGCAGGGACACAAATCTTTTAAATGTCATTACTTCATGCCTTCTATTTTCAGTATTTTTGTTACATATCATTACATGATATCCCAGGGAAAACAGCAAGATTAATACAGAGCAATACAAGAAGGCAGAATTAATAAACCCAATCAGTACATACTAGCAATGACTCAATGGCATTAACAATAAAAACAGATATAGCAATAACAATAAGGCTTGTGATAACCCTCAAAGATATACTGTAGGTAGATTGGACACTCTAAATTGGCCCTAGGTGTGAGTGTGCGCGCCTTCTATGGAAGGTTGGGCACCAGGCTGGCAACTAGCCACGGTAAAACTCCACTGCCAATTGTTCTGTGGACCGTTGTTCCGCTGTGGCAGCCCCTAACCTGGATAAGCCGAAAGGAGATGATGATGAAAAGTGCCCTTTTTCCTACAGATGAGGAGCTGTTGAATGAGGCCCCCCGCAAGAAAAAGATGCCACCAACACAATGCCAGTAATGCAAAAATGATGTCATCAGAAGTGGGAGGATCAGTGGGTATGTCCAAACAGAACATATAGACCTTTACTAGTAATAAAAGAAATGTACCATTCTAAAATATAACTTTTCAGGACAATGAAATTATACATTTAGCTTACCATTCACTATCTTACTTAAAATAAGCACTATACCTGCAAAAAGAAAAAAAAAGGGGAAAAAGATGCATTTGTTCTTTAAGGTAACATTAGAGGAACCTTTTTCAAATCACTGAACAAAATGCATAATGTATCCTTTTCTTTTGCTCCCAGTCGACACTGACCATTAGAATTTTTTGATACTCACCCATTTGGCACATTCATTCTCCTAAAAGAGAGAGAGGAGAGGAGAGCCATATCTATTAATTTGTCATAGTGGTGAAGGACAAGCAGCAGTAGTGGTGCTATCATCCTTTCTTGGGATCAGGGTTTTCTTTCTTTCTTTCTTTCTTTCTTTCTTTCTTTCTTTCTTTCTTTCTTTCTTTCTTTCTTTCTTTCTTTCTCTATGGCACTATCACTTCCACTGCACATGCTCACTGCATTTCAAAATGTTATTGTGCAATGCATAGCTCTCAACCTCCAGATCAGACAATCAGGAACAAAGGACCAATCAGGGACACCTAATTAACATAATATATGCATATTTAAATAAGCACATTAATGGACACTCCCACATGTTTATGTTTCCTGCAATTTCACAGTATCCAGATTTACTCTGTTACTATACATAGATTAAGTGTCTTTCTAATAGCATGGGTATGTCATTTACATTGTAATATATTTTATTTTTCCCTCTTTTACATACCTATAGGTTAATAGGTAGGTACTAGGCTATCGGCCCTGGGGCCTATACAAGCCCAGCCAAAAAGGTACCCTGGCTTTTGCCACCCAAGAAAATTATTTTCCTGTGCCACTGTTGAGCTTCTTCAATCTTTTTCTTGTAAGAATAGTTTTGGTGCAGGATTTCTCCATAGTAATTCACTAAAAGGACTTCCTCCTTTAGTGTTGTCACTTAACAAATACTAAATAAAAGCATACATTCATAAATGAATCACCATTTTCTGCAATAGTTAGTGGACAACTAAGAAATTAATATCTTGTTTAAATCTTACAAAATATATCCATTAAACTGTTCCACAAGAATCACAGCAGGATATTTGAGAACTCTGGTCTCAATTTCCATGTCACCATGAATCAGACTTAAAAATCTCAACTACAGAACAGCAAGATAGCAATTCGCAATAAATGCTAATATATAATAAAATCTACTTGCCTCAATCTTATTCGTGTTGTTAACTGCAGAATGATAATTTAAAATAAAATCCAATTCACAATCACACAACAAACCTCAGACCTCCTAGAACAATTCCAAACCCCTTTTTATACTTCACACTATAAGCTGCTCCAATTCCAAAAAAAGGACCACACCAACTCTTTTCTCCTTCCTCAAGATGAGACAAGGTTTTCAGCACAGACAACACGTATCAACATTGGCAAAGGTGAATCATGGTTCGAGTATTGAATTCAGGCACACTGACTTGTCTATGATGATTTCTGGCTCCTTGGGCTGTATCTAAGATGTTGACATGACATAATATGAGGAGTGGACTGAACGGACCTAATTGAACACTTCAAGCATACCAGGTCTACTGCATTCACTTCTGCTCAACAGTGAATAAAACTGGTCAGCCGCATGCAAAGTAGATGCAGTAAACCAACACTCTAATTGACTCTACACCCAAAACAGAGGTTGCATTACTGCAAATCTTGGGCACACTTGTGCCCAAATCTGGTAGTCAGTGAAGTAAGCTTATTTAAGCTTAAAAACAGGTGCTCCTGGGTGATTCGGAATGATTGAGAGTTATGGTGCAATGGGCATATCTGAGAGCAGAGAATGTATTTTGCTTTTGTGAATGACATCCCCTCAGTAGCTCTGCTTTTGATGAAGACAAAGTACTGCTGGAGATCCCTGGCCTCCTTTAAGCCCCACCCCTGAGACAGAAAGACAAGCAGACTCCACCTCATCATCCTCTGTCTCCCCAGATAGCTCCTCCAGTGGCCATGCTAATAAGAGAGCTATACTGATGAAGCTGGTAGTTTATCAGCAAACCCAGTCTGATTTGGCAGACCATTTGGCTTGCGATAATTTGTATGCAGTAAATTGGTTACTAGCAACTTTGTTTCTTGGTTCTGGTGCTATTGTACTGTCAGGTTACTAAGAGAGCACATGTTGTCTGGGTTTTAGTCAAAACTTTATACCTGTTCATAGGTTCATAGGTTCGTAGGATGATACTAGGCGATTGGCCTGGAGGCCCTTATAAGCCTAGCCAAGAATTTCACCCATGTTCCCTCAAAGTCAACACTTGTGCAGCAGAGACACAGGTGGGATCCCAGGTGTATATTTTCTGTTTCCCATCCAGTCATCCAGTTTCCTTTTAAAGAGGACTAGAGAGGTACTCTGCTTGACATGGAAAGGGAGTCTATTCCACAGATGGGGAGTCTTTGGGGCACAAATCTATCCCACCAACAAGTTCTGTTAATGTCACAGACCAGGTTAAGGCTTTGAGTGCGGGTTGCATGAGTTGAGTTTGTCTTACGGATATGCAGCAACTCCATCAAGGCTGGGTCTGAAATGGCCTGGTATGCCAGATACACGTCGCCTCTGAGACGTCTGTATGAGACTGAGTAGAGGGACAGGGCTTTTAGCCTATCTGTATAGGATAGGTGTTTGAGACCCTGGATTTTCCTGGTCAGGAACCTCTGTGGTCTCTCCAACTGCTGCATATGCTTGAAAAGGTACATGCCGAAGGGGGCATTGTACTCGATAATGGGTCTGATAAGGGAGGAGTACAGGGATGTTATGACCTCCTTGTTCCTGGATGAAATACCCTTATTTATGAGGTGGGCCATGTAGAAAGCCTTCTGTACAATGGAGGCAACGTGGTGGTCAAACGCCAGTTTGCTATCAACCTGGGTGCCCAAGTCCCTCACAATTAATTGCATGCTTAGTACATTGTTATTAATGTGATAATTAGTGGGAATTATATTTTCTCCAAAGGGGATAATGATGTATTTCTTGGCATCCAGTTTGAGGCCATGCTTCTGGCACCAGTCATAAGTTTGGGTAAGGCCCTCTTGAAGGATGTTCACATCACTAGGGGAATTTAAGACATTGCCCAGCTTGCATTCATCTGGAAACTTGGTCAGCCACAAACCACTGGTTTTGGCTTGCACCTCAGAAAAGTATATCCCAAACAGTAGAGACTCCAAGACCAATCCTTTAGGTACACCGCTCATCACGGGTCTACTACTAGAGGTGACTTCCCCTACTTTGACTCAGTGGTTCTATCAGTGAGACAGTTAGCTACCCATCTGGTAACATATGGGTTGATGCCTAGCTGGGAGAGTTTATCTATTATGCCCTAGTGGGGAATGGTGTCAAAGGCTTTGGCTAGGTCAAGATAGGTGGTGTGTACCATCTTCCCTTCGTCCATGGCCTTGGTGACTGTTTCAAAGAAGTCGACCAAGTTCAACAGGCATGATCTCCCCTTAACAAAACCAAACTGTGTGGAGTCAAGTACTTGGAGGCTGCCAATGTCCCTGTTTATAAGGTCCATGATAATGCATTCCATGGCCTTGCAGATCAGGCTAGTTAGGCTGATGGTCTATAACTGCCTGGGTCAGAGGATGCTCCACCTTTGTGAAGAGGGATGACAGTCGCTGCCCTCCATTCAGCTGGGATGAAGCCTGTGCTCAGGCTTTGGTTGAATAGGCTGTCTAATGGAGCTCATGCCTGAGTTCATGTATGATACAGCCAGGGATGGTATCAGGTCCCATGGAGACTGTATTTTTTGCCCTTGAGAGGGTAGTAAGGACCTTCTCCCTGGTGATGAAGGGAGGGGGCAGGTGCTGGGGATGTCCTGGTTTACTGATAGGGGGACAGGGGGGGTGAAGATTTCACTGAACCTGTCTGCCAGCAGGTTGGCTATATCTATGGCATCTGTGTATGTGGTGTTATTGACCACCAGTTCAGAGCAGATTTGGGTGTTGCCTTTGAGAGTGCAGACATATGTAAAGAAGGCCTTGTGATTGTCCTTGGTGTCCTTCACAATAGAAATGGCAACAAAATGTTTAATTTAATGCAGATAAAGTCAAATACTACAGCAACTTCAAAATCATGTATATTTCTCACCATAAACTACCTCACACATTATAAAATTGGTTCTAATTGATGACCATTAATTATTTATTTATGTGTTATATATATGTGTGTGTGTGTGTGTGTGTGTGTGTGTGTGTGTGTGTGTGTGTGTGTGTGTGTGTATATATATATATATATATATATATATATATATATATATATATATATATATATATATATATATATCTTTTTGCCCCCATGCTTGCCAACCACCAAACTTTGCCAACCAGGCTCTGCCCATTAATTTCCTCCCATGCCAGGAAATTACCTCAGTACAGTACAGAGGTGAGTCCCACATGGTAGAGCTATCATGCAAGCAGCCATGGGGATTATTTGGGTCCTTGCCAGAATTCTGGGAATGACAAAGTTCATATGGCCTAACTTCATCACTAGGTGAGGTAAAATGAGCTAGTCCTGTCACCGTGGGTATCCACATTGTCCCCACTGTAAGCACATGTTTCCACACACTCACTAATAAGGGTTAGTTACCACTGTGCCGTGGCTTGGTGCTTTGGAAGCCTTCTCCCAGGATGCCCACTTCAATGCCACCCCTCCTCCAAGAGTTTGTGGCTGTATATATCTTGCACAACCCTGTCACTTTCCCCCATCCAGGATGGACATGCTCATCGTCCTCTACCAGGTCCATCAAGTACCTGCGTTGCTAATTGATCTGGGGTAATCTGGGCTGTAGTCAGGATTTTATCCCTCTTTACCTACAGACTTGGCTAAATTCACATTAATTACTTAAGAAATATTCTGTAATGACAAAAAGACTGGATATATAAGTGAAATCAGTAATACACAAACAAGACATAAAAGACACAGGTAACAAATGTACAATGGTATTTGCATTCTGACCAGAAAGATATTCAGTAATGACAAAAGAATTGGCTACATTAAAATCTGTAATAAGTAAATGTGACATGGTAGGCATAGGTAACAAATGAATGAGCGCAGGATTTATATTCTGTCACCTAAAATACATGATGTGGCTATAATATAAGGATAACTGTTATAGTTTTGGAACATTTGCAGTCAACCATTATCACTAAAACAAAGGCATCTCCAGGAAACTGAAATGTGGTATTTGTGCATGAAACCTCGAATAATTCATCATTCATTAAGTGCTTTCTCTATTGGCATACTGTAATCTGATGGGCCTGACTCTGTGAATGGGATTAGAATGCAGGGCTGCTATTGTAAATATAAACACTGCAGTAAACCTGGCCAGCAGTCCTGTGCCTGCAATAAGGAACCAGTCAAGAGGCTGCAGTGCAAGTAATTGTAAATCAGTGGAGCCAAAGCTCCACAGGTAACAGGAAGTT
This sequence comes from Protopterus annectens, assembly GCF_019279795.1. Lineage (NCBI taxonomy): Eukaryota > Metazoa > Chordata > Ceratodontiformes > Protopteridae > Protopterus > Protopterus annectens. The sequence continues at coordinate 1,714,805,327 of NC_056728.1, forward strand.
AGCCACCGGAGATATTCACCATAGACCTGTTTTCTGAAGGACAGTTGGTCTGACCTCCATTTTGCTGGTTTACCTTTTCAACATTCTACTTCTCTAAATGCTTCAGCTGGACATAAGACTTAGGCTATTTGTCACTGCAGCATCACCGCTTTCGGGGGAGCAGTTTGTCAATATAAGTTGACAGATACACAGACTCTGAAGTGTTTTCTGTGTCTGCTGTGTATATCAATCACATGCATGTATATATGCTTTGACGTGATTTCATCTAATATCTCCCGTCTTGTTTGGAGTAATTGTGGAGCCTGATCTAAATAAAGATTTCAGGGTTATTCCCATGAAAGCGATATTCTGAAATATTGGTGGGCTTGGTTCTCATAAAAAAAGATGTTCCAAGTCAGATTGAGGCAAACTAACACTCTTACAAGAAACTTGACTAAAATTACCAATAGTGGTTAAATAAGAACAAAATAATTATAGACTCCAGGACATACAACTATGCAAAATGAAGTATTAAGATATTTGTACACTGTTATCCAGGCAGGCGATTTGAACTATGAATACTTCCTGGCTGCTCTCAAAGGGGAGGATTCCAGTACCCTGTAAATTTGAAGCAGACAGGAATACAATTTTAATTGGTAAATTTTGTGTTGGAATTCATGCTATGTAGATGGCTACTTTACCAAAATGCTTTCAGAGGTAAACAGAACAGAAACAGTGGTGATAACTGGGGTAATTTTAAAAGTGTAATTGGGCTTAGATTAAGTCACATGCTTTAAATTAAATGCACTGTAGAACTAGAGCAGCACCAAATAAGGCTTGAACTAAAATAAATTGGCTTGTGCAATATTTTTAAAACTACTCCATCCTTTAGACACACAGTATTTATACTTATCATCTTTCAATAAAATAGGAAGCTGGCTTAAGCTATTTTATTTTTCACTTTGCCTATTTGGTCACATAGTCTCTTCTGACATCAGACGGCAGGACGTACTGGATCATGCTGTGATACCTACTGACCTTGGAAAAGGGGTGTCTGCTCATAACTGTTATGGAATCAAAATAAATGCAGCTAAAGGTCCCTTCATACAAACTGAAACTCCCTGAATACTGCATGATATAAGTATAACCATCAGCAATCTGTTCACTTAAAGTTCTTACGTGTTGGAAGTACTATTCTTGCCATGACAAACCACACTAGTTGCCTCCTTGCTCTCTCTCTTTTTATTTATTTATATTTGTTTACTGAGGTAGTACACAGATCTCATGGGTTACATAGCTACTGCTATCATCCTGACAATAATAAAAGGATCTGTGCCCATGACTACCATTACTGCATTTCTCTGAATGCAGTGTTACATATTGTTGTCCGTCTGCCTGCCGCACTCCTTGGTCTGTGTGGTATGGTGCCTTTGAATTGCATCTTCTCTTTTCATCATGCACAGCCACAATGACATATTTGTTACATACTGCATACTGCTCAGCTCGGTACACAGTTATAGAGCAGGGTCTTATGCTTGATGTACAAATGGTCTCTACACTGAGTAGTGGTATACTAACTGTAGATCAATATGTGTGTATATACCTTTAAGAAGCTATCCAAGGGCTTGCACAAGTGTATAAATACTGAGCACATGCGAGCCTGACTGCCATTTTGTAGTTAGCTGTTGAGATGTAAGCATGTATGCATGTGAGGTCTGTCTTTTAACTAGTTTGTTCATGTTTAAAGATGCTGCTATCCATCCTGATGTGTTTGTATGTATTAAAGCATCTGAACAAAACCCAAAGCCTTCTTGTTTTATATGTTAGAGACAAATGAGCGACATGGTGCCAGAAGTGGCATGTCTAAAAGGACATGGTGTTAGAAGAAGCATATCTAAAAGGCATGGAGTCAGAACCAGCACATCCATGGGGCATGAAGTTAAAAGTGGCTTGGCTAAAATGATTTAAGGCACTCGTTGAGATGCTGGTGGAATATACAGGAGTGGATCATTCCTACATGTGCAAACTTCACAAAATAGGTCAGAAACAAATTTCAGGTATTAAAACTTGCTCGGCACTATTTCTTTTTTGCATAATATGAAACAAGGCACACAGAATGTTCTAAATAATATTTGCATAAACCTATATGTACAATATTGATAAAAATATTCAAATTACTACCAAAAATGTTTGAAATAAAGTCCAAATTGCATAAAACGAATACAATAAGGGAATTATACCGCATTTTGGCAAAAGCATGTGCATTTTTCTTATTAAGCAAAGATATCTGAGTTATCAGAAGTGTATAAAGTGTTCGCATGTTTGTGCAGTGTTACAGTAAAGCTATGTCACAAAAGTACAGCCATTACAAGACATTGTTCGCAGAGTACAACCATTACAGAGCATATTTCGCAAACCAAAGTATTTTGAAGAGTTTATTGTGCATTTGAATGTTGTTACAAGCTCACAATACTGTTTGTTTGTACATAATTACAAGGGCCATATTTTCATTGTGTTTGTGTATACTTTGTGAGCATGGCAGATGGGTTTCGAAAACCCAATGCACTTGTGTTTGACAGTAATATTGCAGAGAACTGGAGACTGTTTGAGCAGGAATATGACATTTTCATACAGGCTGCATTTTCTGATAAAGATAACCATACAAAGGCATTTATTCTACTTAATTTAGCTGGGTCAGAAGCCACTGAAAGGGAACACTCATTTGTGTATGCACCTGCTATCTATATAGGGGGGTGGAACTGTCATACTGTTACATCAGCTGACTCAAGGGAGGACCCAGAGTGCTTAAAACATAAATTTAGAGAAATGTGTAACCCCAGACAAATGTTACAATGGAAAAGCACTTATTTTACACAAGGGATCAAAAGCCTGGTAAAACTTTTGCAGCATATATAACTGACCTGAGAAATAAAGCTAAAACGTGCAGATTTGGTGATTTAAGGAATGAGCAGATAAAGGACAAGCTTGTGTGTGGTATAAAAGATGATGCTGTGAGAAAGAGTTTGCTTCGTGACAGTGATTTAACTTTGAATAAGGCCACTGAGATTTGTCAGATATATGAGTTCACAGAAAAGCACACAAAAATGCTTACAAATGAGAATAGCTCTAGAAGGCACAGTGATAAACTTCATGTTGTAGTATACAGCATGTTATTAAAAGAAACAGGCCCAAGAACATAGCAGCAACTGTAGCCCCTGCAGCACTCACTGGTAAACCCCAGAACCTTATAGTAATTTCCAGAAACCGCACAGTCTCAGTGAAGCATAAGAGTGAGTCAGCACACTCAAAACATGGGCATCAACCCAGTTTCATTGCCAACTGTTCTAACTGTGGTGGAAGTCATGAATCTAAAAGAGAGAAATGTTTAGCTTTTGGTCAACAATGCCACAATTGCAATAAATGGAATCATTTTCAAAAGGTTATGTAAATCAACAGGCTCACCTTCTTTTATTAAAATGTAACATTTTAGGAAATGTGTTGATCAGTTAAACAGTGGCAACTTTACTCTTTATGTTGATGGTGTGTCAGTGCTTCATCAAATGGTCAATGCAGTAGATTTAAGGGCAAATTAAGTATTGTGTACTGTTCGGATAAATGGCAAACCCATAGAGCTCAAAGTTGATACAGGTTCCAAGTGCAATGTTATGTCAGCAGAAACATTTGCTAGAGTGTGTGAAAAAGAAAGGCTTGATACGGCAAGGTGTGTGAAGTTTGTTGCTTATGTAGGTGAAGAAATTCATACTGAAGGCTCAGTAGTGCTTTCGTGTTACTCTGCTGGAAGAAGCTATGACTTATTATTTTATGTGGTCAAGAGGCTCGTTCAGTCATTATTAGAGCTCAAAGACAGTTTGAAATTGGGACTGCTTTCATTTAATATGGAAGTCCACCACATTAGGTTGAAAGACCACTACTCTAATTTTGCCCAGCACATTTTTTCTACCTATGTTGATCTTTTCGAAGACAAACTAGGCAAACTTCCAGTTGTGTACTCCATGATGTTAGACCTGGAGTTCAGTCCAGTTATCAGACCAACACGTAAAGTTCCAATAGCCATGCAGGACAGAGTCAAGGCCGAACTAGATACAATGGTGTGACAAAGTGTGATTTTCCAGTTGAAACTCCAACTGAGTGGGTATCTTCCATGGTGGTAGCTCATAAGAAAAGCTCAGATGACATCAAAATATGTATTGATCCATGAGATTTGAACAAAGCACTAAAAATATCTCATTATCCAATGGGCACAGTTGAAGAAGTCGCAGCCTTAATGCCAAATGCCACTATATTTTCTGTCTTAGATGCAAAGAGTTAATTTTGGCAAATACAGCTTGACAAGAAATCCTCATTGCTCACTACTTTTAGTACTCTGTTTGGCAGGTACAGATTTTTGAGAATGCCATTTGGGATAAATTCTGCAAGTGAAGTCTTTCAACATGCAATGGAGCAAATTTTTCCCGGGTATCCTTGTGCCATCATAGTAGACGACATATTAGCAGGAGGTCATGATGAAGGAAAATATGGCAGAAACCTCAGAAAAGTTCTAGAAATGGTACATCAAGTGAATCTTAAGCTCAACTCACACAAATGCAAATTCAGGATACAAGAGATCTCTTATATTGGTCACTTATTTACAAGTACAGCCCTACAACCAGACCCTTCAAGGCAAACAGCCATTCTTGAGATGCCAGCCCAAACAATGTTCAAGCCCTGCAACATTTTCTTGGCATGGTCAACTACCTAGGCAAGTTCATTCCAGATTTGAGCCAACTTTCAGCACCACTCAGAGAGCTGACACATAGAGATGTATCCTGGTCTTGGTTAGAGCAAAACCAAAAAGCATTTGATGTCCTGAAACACAGAATTGTAAGTCCACCCACTGTGAGATACTATGATGTTCACAAACCAGTTACACTTTCCTGTGATGTTTCAAAATTTGTACTTGGTGCAGTCATTCTACAAGAGGATCAACCTGTTGCCTACTCATCAAGAACTCTTACCCAAACTGAGATATAGTATGATCAGATCGAGAAAGAGCTTTTGGCAATTGTGTTTGCATGTTTGAAGTTCCATGATTATGTTTATGGTAGACCTATCCAGATTGAAACAGTCCACCAACCAGTAGTCACTATCCTGAGAAAGCCAATGTATTCAGCTCCAGCCTGACTGCAATGTATGATGCTGAGATTGCAAAAGTACAATTTCAGTCTTGTCTACACAAAAGGCAAACTTCTTTATCTTGTTGATACCTTATCCAGATTTTCCAGAAATACCACAGAACAGCAAAATAATAAGAACCTTAATTTTGAAGTCATGGAAGTGAGAAATTTTTCTTCTAGACGTCTTGATGATCTGAGAGATCACACAGCCATGGATCCACTTTTACAAAGGTTCAACCACTTTATTAATCAAGGATGCCCATCAAAGCAATCTAGTTTAACTCAAGAAGTGCAATCTTATTTTCCAGAGATGAGATTTTGTCTGACATAGGTATCATAATGAAAGGTCCGAAAGTAATTGTTCCAAAGTCCTTGAAACCAGAGTATATTACTATCTTCCATCGTGGTCACCCAGGATGCGAATCTACCACAAAAGGATTTTGGCCTTTTATGTCACAAGACATTGAGAGAGCACTTTTATCTTGTTCAGTATGCAATAGTAAAAAGCCATATCAACAGAAGGAACTACTTCAGCTTAACCAAATTCTGGAACTACCTTGGTCAACAGTAGCCACTGACATCTTCATGTGGAATGGTCAACATTATTTGGTGTTAGTAGACTCTTACTCCAATTGGTTCAAGATTGACCTACTTCCCAACCTAGCATCCAGTACATTCATTACTAAGATGAAGTGTCATTTTGTTGTTCATGCTAGTCCGGACAAAGTTATATCTGACAATGGCATGCAGTTTACAAGCCAACAATTCAAAAGATTTGTAGAAGAATGGGACTTTACTCATGTCACAAGCAGTCCAGAGGATCCACAGTCAAATGGTTTGGTAGGACATGCAGTTCAAAGTGCAAAGAAGTTACTTGAGAAGTCAAAATGAGATAATAGTGATGTTTTTCTGAATCTCTTGAATCTCAGAAATGTTCCTCATGAGAAACATCTTGGTTCACCTGCTCAGAGACTTCTGTCGAGACAAACCAGAACCACATTACCAATCAATAGTCAATCGTTGGTTCCATGGGTCAAGAACAACAGATCAGTGAAAGCCAATCTGTTGAAGAAGTGCCTAACCCAGAAGCCCTGCTGTGGTAAGACCAGTAAACTGCTCAATCCATTATGATAGGGAGAAGTGGTAAAGATGCAAATGCCCAAAGGTTATGATCGGATTGGTGTTGTGAAGAATATTGGTCCAGAGCCGAGATTGTAAATTATGGAATCAGAAGAAGCAATTTTTATGTGGAATTGGAAGCATATGAGACCAGTGTCTGAGCCTATACCACAGCACAGAGCCTGTGAGAAAGACTCTTTATCTTAGAGTGAGTTGTCTGGTGTTCCAATTCCAAAGGAAATTCCAGAGGACATTCCTGTTCCTGTGATGAATCCAGATGTTCCTGATACAGGCTGTGCACTGCATACTGTCCCTGTTGCTAAATTTGGTCCCAACTGTTATGTTACGAGATATGGTCAAATCTCTAAACCCTGTAGCAGATACAAAGCAACTTGGACATGAACAAGGACAATCTTTTTAAGAGGGAGGATGTAGATCAATATGTGTGTATATACCTTTAAGAAGCTGTCCAGGGGTTTGCACAAGTGTATAAATACTGAGCACATACAAGCCTGACTGCCATTTTGTAGTCAGCTGTTGAAATGTAAGCATGTATGTATGTGAGGTCTGTCTGTTAACTAGTTTGTTTGTATTTAACTCATTACATCAAAGTGACACCTCCAGGTGCATCTGCTGTTAACTCCTACTTACGCCTCTAGGTGTCAAATATTGCTTGATCATATTTGCATCAATAATTCGAAAACCATGCTATGTTAAAGGTTTTAAAAATTTTCCATCTTAAAACCATCACAATGGCACACTCAGCTGCATTCATTTGACTTCTCTCTAGTGCAAGTAAACAAATATTAACTGTTGTTTTTTTATGATATTCATTTATATAGATATCATTTTCACATTTTTCTAAATATCACAACAACCAAGTAACACAGACGGAACTCCTTAGCCTCATATGAAAGCTCTTAGCTGGATGAATAAAATGCTGCTGACAGTATGTGTGTAACTTGAGTGGTTGCTGAGATATTACAAATGTAATAATTACTGTGACTTATAAAATTCAGTTTAAGACCTAGAACCTAAAGAACACTGCCACTATAAAAAATAGTTTGTGCTGAAGAGTTTTGCCATTTATACTTCTTTCACAACCCCTATGGTGCCAGAGATATGAACATTTGTTTGAAATGTGAGGGCATGATTTGATTCTGTTTAAAGGCTTAGGCTGCACCCATTGGAAGTTACAGTGCAAACTTCCTGAGCTCCATTGGAGTGAATGAGTTAAAGATGCTGCTATCCATCCTGATGTGTTTCTATGTATTAAAATATCTGAATGAAACCACAAATCTTCTTGTCATAAATGTTAGAGATGAACAAGCGACACTAACCTTACATACTCAGCTTCTTAAACTCTTCCAAAAGTTCTTAAAAATATCAAGCAGTATCTTATTTAAAAAATAATGTAGCTTCTACCCATGTCTATTTATTGCCTTTCTATGGGGATAATGAATGCCCCATTTTGTTTTGTTCTGTTTTTAATTATAACAGCTTGGTTTCCTTCATGACAAATAAAACAAAATTGAGTGGAAGTGATAGATCAGATGCCAGTGGTGAAGACAGATTGTCATTACAATAAATGGATATTGATAAAGAAAATTCCATTGTCCTACTTATGTGTTTTTTTCATAAGTTCATAGATTCATAGGTAGGTACTAGGTTATTGGCCCTAGGGCCTATATAAGCCTAGCCAAAAGGTACCCTGGCTTTCGCCACCCAAGAAAATTATTTTCCTGTGCCCCTGTCGAGCAGACCCACAGAAGTGATCCCCGGGGTGAATTTCCTATCTCCTATCCAATCATCAAGATTTTTCTTGAAGAGTGCTAATGAGGAGCTTTGTTTGATATAGATAAGTAGTTTGTTCCAGAGTATGGGAAGTCTCTGGGACAGGAATCTATTCCTCCAGCATGTTCTGTTTAATGTGGTGACAAGGTTTAGGTCCCTAGAGCATGTAGCTCGGAGGGATTGGGATTTTTTTAAGTGGAGCATGTCCAAAAGCTCTGGGTTTGATATAGCTTTGTGTGTTAGGCAGAAATCGTCTCTGAGTAGGTGATATGCGACGGAGTAAAGCTGCAGTTTTTTGAGGCGGTCTGTGTAGGGCATCTGTTTGAGGTCCGTAATCCTCTTTGTGAGGTATTTCTGTGGCCTTTCCAGTTGTTGTAGATGTTTTGTGAGGTACATACCAAAAGGGGCATTGTACTCTATAATGGGTCTAATGAGTGATGAGTAGAGAGGAACAATGACCTCTTTTTTCCTGGTTGAGAAACCTTTTGTGATGAGGTGTGCCACGTAGAAGGATTTCCTGACTACTGTGGCAATGTGATTATCAAAGGAGAGACTACTGTCCACCTGTGTCCCAAGGACTCATCACACTTTCAGTGTTAAGTAGACTATCGCCTATGTGGTAGTCCATGAGTACAGAGTTTTTACCAAAAGGGATGACAATGCACATTTTGGCATTGAGCTTGAGTCCATGGCTTTGAAATCAGGCATCTGTCTCAGCGAGGCCCTTTTGTAGGATGTCCACATCTTTGGGAGTTTTGATTATGGCTCCCAGTTTGCAGTCATCTGCAAACTTCATTAGCCAAAGACCTTCTATGTTAGCCTGTACTTCAGAGAAGTAGATAACAAACAGGAGAGGACCCAGGACTGAACCCTGTGGTACTCCACTTGTCACTGGTCTGAAGCTGAATTTAGAGTCTGCTACTTTCACAGTGTGGGTTCTGTCAGTGAGCCAGTTGGCAACCCATCTTGTGACATAGGGATTTATACCTAGTTTAGTGAGTTTATCTATAATTCCAGAGTGGAGGATGGTGTTGAAAGCCTTGGCAAGGTCTAGATAGGCTGTGTGAACCACCTTAACCTCATCTACGGTTCGGTGACCGCTTCAAAGAAGTCTATCAGGTTTAGGAGACATGATCTGCCTTTTACAAACCCAAACTGGGTGGGGTCCAGAGTTTGGAGATTACCAATGTCATTCCCCAGGATTTACTAATCTTCCATGTAAGACTAGATTAGTCTTACACGGAAACGCCAGTCTAAGAGTATGACGGCAGCACGCCATGCATATTAATGAGGGTGCGCTGCCTCAACTCTAAAGCTTATACGGAGCATGGATGAGTATAGGAGGCATGTCAGACTGCCGAGCAGTCCAGAAATCCACACCCCTGCAATGACGAAACTCGAGAAATGTCGAGTTACATGAACGAGTCCGCTCACATGTGTACATTGTAACACTGCACTCCCCATATATTAAACCTCGTACAAATTTAAAAATTCAAATTTTTTTTGTTTTATTTCCGATATAGCTGCCTGTTTGCGCGGGATTGCCCATTGCTTAGCTATAGTTAGCAGCTTAGACACAGAAGAGGATAATAAGAAAAATATATGCAAATTAAGCAAAATAGTGATAGCGTAGTGGTTAGAGCCTTCGCATAAAGAGGAGGCATTCCCGGTTCGAGTCCCACTACTGCACGTTCCATTTTCTGTTGGAAATTTGTATACAAAAATATTTCCTGACATTTATCATGTATAAGTTTTGTAAAAAGCATTCAAATGTTATATGTAGTAGTGAACGAATTTTATATATATATATATATATATATATATATATATATATATATATATATATATATATATATATATATGAAGGTGAAATGGTTATGCATTCTGAGGCAGGAGTAACTTATTTTAAGCAATATAAAGCACTGCTAAGCACATTTTAGCAGTATTTAGCATATTTAAAACCAATTGCTCATAGCTGAGCACCTCGCTAATAAGCACAATGTCTTTGCGTGCAGCTGCGCACCGCGCTAACCAGTGCAACTACAACATATTTGCACGTAGCTGCGCAACGTCGGGCAACGTCAAACAACGTTGGGCAAAGTCGGGCAAAGTTGAGCAAAGTCAGCTAAACACGGCCACACCTCCTTTACTGTACCTTAACCATTCAGGTCTGGCCAGTAGGAAAATAAAAAGCAGTGACAGGTCTCAAACTCTGTATACTGTGCACTATAGTCACAGTACATAACCACTAAGCCATGACAGCATTTCATAGCTATGCACTTTCAACAGACACATATCTATCAAAGGAATATTAAACATTGCCAACATCAGCTAAGCAGGTGTGCCTACAGCTGAGTTTTTTCAAAACTGGCCAATCACAAATAAGTGCAGGAAACGAGGCATATTTAAGCTCCACAGGCGGGAATACTTGCCATAACTGGTTGTAGCTCCCTTCTGCAGTCAGCATGGCCAGTGTTGGAGAAGGCACTCAGTTTCGAGCGCAACACTGGGGCATTGAGGAGTCCAAAGTAATGGTTTGGCTCCTTGTCCACAATCATGAAGAAAGACTCCTGCGGGGCCAGTACCAGAGGACCCAATATAAAACGGAGGCCTGGAACAGTCTTGCTGGTGATCTCACCAGTGCCACTGGTATTCCTCAGACTGGTGAGCAGGTCAGGCACCATTATTCTGACCTGAAGCGACGAAAGGAGGATCAACTGGACCAGTGGATCCAGGAGTCCCGTGCGATGCCTAATGCCCCAGTACTGAGTAAGTAGCCATTGTATTAAGTAGTTAAGAATTGCTATGCTTGTCTATACTATGGATAGGTATGTCTCAATATCACTGCATTTACTTCACAGCTGCAGGTGTCCGGGCTATGAATCAGCAAGCCCATGAAGATAGGTTGCAAAGGCTGTGTCATCAGGCAGGTTAGTAATTATTCTGCATGTACTGTTATATAAAATAAATGAGAGAGCCTTCAAAAAGTATTTTAACCCAATAAATTAAGGTGTAATAACCCTTTAATAAATGTATAATTCCCGGAGTGCATCTGTGTCATTTTCTTTGATATGTTGTTGTACTGTTGCATTTTACAAATAGTGCTGTTGTATTACGCATTGTTAACCCACACTTGGGTAGGCCCATATAACGTGGATAAAGGGAGTGCCAGTAGCTTTTATGCATATTTACAGCCCTCAACTGTTGGTTCATGCCCAGCATGAACAGGTTAATCTGGCACATGAGTAGCTTGGTATTGTGTTCCCCAGAAATGTCAGTGTGCTGCCAGGAATGTAGGGAGCTGTTAACATATAACTGATAATTTCACCTGAACATATCTAGATAATTATATGAAAGTAGAGCTGTCAGTGTACCATCTTAACAGTAGTGTGTGTGAGCAACTCTCAAAACATATAGCAGTAACATCTGCATCTTGGACAGTTTGTATGTAAGATACAGGTCATGTATATAATAGTCTAGCAAAATCGAATTGCACAATATAAGGACATTGGGTATTGTAATAATACATGTAAGGGACATATAACTGCAGTTAATAGGAATGTAGTGAAAATTAGAAGGATATATAAGTTGTTAACTTAGCTATCCTTTTCCACCCTACTGTATGTGCATACAAAATGCAATTCCAAATCGGTATGTCTAATCTCAAAACATTTGTTGGGACATATGTCCTATTGGTTTATAAATATTTGCATTTATTTATATGCATATGCCCTGTTAAAATACCACAATATTGGTGGCCTGTTGCCATCAATTCAACCTGCATGCTGTTGTAATGTCCACTATTGTTCTATATATGCATGTGTTATGCTTGCTTTTCAACTGCTGAAAATCTGGTGTGTTGGGTTTAATGGGAATATTTCTGCATGCTGTTATAACTAATTGGGAATGCTGTTGACTGTTACTAACCCATATCTTTATTAAACCCTCCAAAACATAGTTCGTATGGGAAGGCCGGTCCCAGTGGACCCACTTGTCCCACCTTAGCTGGCCATGGCACCTGGCACCAGCAGGTCCAGTGCCCAACCTGGGACCTCCTCCTCCATTAGCTCTGTGCCACCTTTGGTTGGAAGCGCTGCAGTGGATGGGGCTTGCCCCCCCCCCATGCAAGCATGGGCAGAGGAGGGTCACCTATCACCCTTCGAACGGTTCTGGCTGTGGTGCGTAGAGAGATTGAACGTTCTGTTGCAGAACCTCTATGCCAGTTTGAGGCATGAGTGGCGCAACTCCCAGGTCAGCCTGCCCCTCCTACACAGCCCCCAACACAGCCACCCTCTGGGCTGTGAAGGTGCAGTGGTGACTGCCCATGGGTGGGGATCTCAGTCCCACTGTTTCCATCTGTGGGCTCATGGGCTTGCGATTTCCAAACATCCCTCCCCGTCAAAGGTGTTCACCCATCACATGTGTCATATACCACCCCTTTATGCATCTTGTTTGTCTTTTCTGTTTACCTCCCCAACCTACCTCCCCAAATATACCTACTTCCCCTACCCCACATTCCACTCTCACCTGAAAAAAAAGGGCAATCTGCTCCCAAAAAAAATTACGCCCCATACATAGCTGCCCATTTTGCACACATGTCCACTGGACACATAAAATGTAATTTAATTGGCATTACAACATACTTTATTGTCCTCATCCCTCTCTCAGGGGTTGAAGGTTTCATATCTACCTCCAAATGTATTCCATATGCACAGCTGTTGCTGTTAAAGAAATGGGCAGCTATGGACCTTCCCTACACCTGTCCTGCACATCCCGAGCTACTTTCCATACTGTCTTTCCCTCTTTGTGCCCCTTTTTCACCACTTTCCTATCTCCACATTTTTCTTTTCTTTCAAAGAAATGAGCGTGGGGGTTAGCAGGAGTAAGCACTATTAAGCAGTAGTTAGTGGGTTTGCACGAGTGTGCGCTTGTTTGCACTTAGCTAAGCATTGCTAAGCATCGTGCAAACCCACGCAAACCCACTTACAACTGCTTAAACGTGCCTTAGTCACTCTGTATGTGAGGGCCCTTATTCTGCTTAGGAGCAAAATAAAACACCTATGTCAGTCTCAAATCCCGGACTTTGTACACACTACACAACATGAAATACCACTAAGCCATGGTAGATTTACAACAAGTTGGTGCTGAAATAAATATATCATGCATCAGAATGAGTGAATGTAAAGGAAAAATAGGAATGCCATACCACACAACTTGTTCTGTGGGATTACATTACATGACTGTGATAAGAGAAGCAGCCATTCTAGCAGGAAATAATGTTACACCATCACTTTACAACCCCACACAGTATCACAGCAGGACAAACACTGGCATATCTGTTTAGGGCAGAGGCCATACCTCCCAACTGTCCCTAATTTTCAGGGATGTCCCTGATGTTGACACAAATTTTAGCTCTGTCCCTCTGAATCCCTCCTAAAACTACTGACTTTGGCCAGAAAGGTAGTGAATTACACTTAATGAATAATGACAATAATTAAGAGTTAGACACTTCTTTTACTTCAGAAAAGGTGCATTAATTCATATGTTCTGATTCTCTCAATGTTTCAACTTAATGGCACTAATATTTTAAAGGTGTCCCTGACTTTTTCTTTAATTTTCCCTGAGTCTGTTCAAATATGTACCTGAGTGTTTGAGAGGTCTGGCAGAGGCAGAAACACAGAGGCATATCAGTCTTTCTGCTGTTACACACTGTGCAAATAGCTTTGGAAGGAGTTTCAGAAGCATACCCTTATGTAGGAATACAACACTGAAATACAAATGGATGTAGCCATGTACTGGTAGCAACCAACTGTAACAATGCCATTGCTCTATTGCTGAAAAGACCTGTGTGGTGCACAGACAAAAAATAACAAGCTATTCTCTGGCTACCATGTGGATAGGTCCACAGTTGGGAGTTACGCAGACAGACTACTTGCCTTGATAAACTAACATGTACACAGCAACCCTGTAAGTCCAGCAAGATAAAATCCACACAATAATACTTACGTTCTCTGTACTTCTGCACCCCTACCCAAACATAGAATATACCTGTGTGTGCAGGGTCTACCAAGGATGTAGGCAAGCATACTCACAGTACTGAAATGTGTCCAGTTTTTCTGAGCAGCTTGTGCTAATGTCAACACTAAAAAAGCACAAACTGTTTAGAACTGAGTAAATTAATATTCACAGTATAGCAGTTCACAAACAATTCTTGTGCCAAAGGAATACATCTCAATAACTAGCTTTGTATGGCAGTTAATTGTAAAAGTTGAAAAGAAAGTACATCTTTCCATGTATCTTGGGGTAGCATTTTGAGGGGTGAGTACATTTCTACACTGACAAGTGGGTACTGGAAGCAGCAACATTAGGTCTGAGTACAAAATGTTAATCTCTGGCTACACCCCTGGCTTCTGATATAAGAACTATACCAACTGTCTTGAACAATGATGTCCACAGCAAACAAGGATGATCTCCATCTTGGAAAGCTGAAAGGGCCATGCCTATCTGAGTTAGCAATTTATAGTACTGGGTTGCTATGACAGTGATTACTGCAATTACTACACAATAGGCTGCATGCAATTAGCAAATGGTGGCCACTAATTGGTGCAGAGGCCATCACAAGCTCATGTGCAAATACCTACAAAAGCAGGCTGCAATCTCTGCCAACAAACTCAATCACTCTATTGCAGAGACTGACAGAGACAGACAGAGAGACAGAGAAAAGGAAAAAGAAAAAGAAATATTACCAAATCGTACAAAGGAAAGGTATGTGACACATATGTATTTACTGGCATGTAGTAGATGTTATTGAAGAATAGTCTACATAATGTGAACCATTCGTATGTGGCAGCAGTACTTATTTATGCATAGATGTTCTGCTTAACTACTGCTAGGGGGAATACAGTGTGTACCTGTGGGCAGTGGGACATACCTGTGAAATGTGTAGCTCAGCATTAAATGTCAAAGATCTGATCCATGTTATCTGTGTTCTGTATAGTAGTGTGGCCAATGGCTGTTGGGTGGATTAGTGCTGAAATTATATAAACATGAGTGTGACAGAACAACACATGCATGATAGTCATATTAAAGTGAAGCTTAGCATTGGCAACTGCTGTAGCAGTCTAGTATGCTTATCTAGCATTTGTAGCCATATATACCCCCCTAATGTTAGTGTGTGTTCATATGTGACACCTGTTTGTTTTGCAGCAAGGCCCAACAGTTCAGCTGTGAGGTCCAGGGACTTACAACAGTGTGGACCTTGTGTGTGTATGCCACACACATACAGAGAAATATATATGTGTCATATATATTCACATCTGTATATGTGCATAGAGCAGGGGACATATTGCAACTGTTTGTGAAGGGTGGAGATATATATGTTGGTGAAGGTTAGTATGCGCATATTTGTATGTAGGTTTTAGTGTGTGACAAACAAGACAGCATACAGTGCTGGTATATGACATGTGGTGGTTAAACACTGTGTGTGGTTTGTTCAGTTTGCAATGTTGAAGCCAGTGAGGCCTGCTAAAGCTACCTGGGCTGTGAACGAAATGTATATGTGCCTACATACATATGTATATGTACACCAATGGATGTGTATATGTATATATGTATATATATATATATATATATATATATATATATATATATATATATAGTTATATACACTCATACACACCTACATCTACTTGTTGCAATAGATTCTCTGTACTGTTGACTGACTGTGATGGTCAATGTGTTTGTGAATACGTCAAAGATATGTATCTGTGGGATAGCTTAGTGGGAAACTGTTTATGTCATGGTATTATGGGTCCTTGCTTTGATAACTGCAAAAGCTGTGTATTCTGTTGCTAGGCAGAAAAAGTGCTATTGCATACAGTGTGATTAAGTCCCTTGGTGTTTTAACTAGGGTGTGTCATTGGAGGCTAAAGCACTACATCTATGATTATTGATTGGTACTGATGTTGAATCCAAATCCTGTGTGTACTGTAGTACTACTTGAAGCTCTGGGCCTGTACAGCAAAGTATGGTGTATGTCCACATTGCTTGCATCCACTGTTTTGTGTGGTCCCTGTATTCATCACAGATTACATTTCTCAAGATTAAGGTTGTGTAAGTACTGACACACAGTACTGTATAGTACACACTGAAAGCTTATCTGGGTTGTCATACCTTTGTGTTCTGTAATTATGTCTGATGTGTGTGTGTGTATGTCTGTAACATGTCCTTTGACATATGTGTGGTAAAACATATAACTGCGTATCTAGCAACATTCATAGTGTACTACAGCAGTATGCAACATATATTCCCAATTGTGCACATATTTTGGCCACGGGTTTGCCATTAACAAGTTGTGTGGTATAATAGTAATACAATTATTGGACCTTACACTCATTGTGATGGAAGATATATGTCTTTACACATCAGCTTGATGTATATCTGCTGTGGCTAGCTGGTGCATCGTGTTGCATACAGTGTGCCAGGTACTCTTGTATAGTCTTATATAGTGATTTTATTTTTTTGCTGTGCAGAACATGGTTCATTAGATAGAGAGTGAGCCAGGCACTTCCAAGCAATTGTGGGGTGAGCAGTGATAAGTGGCAGTTAAAGTGTTTCACTCTCGGTTAGCCAATAGGTTGCTATATATGGCAGTTCAGTGATACCTGTACTGTATAATGTTAAATGTGCCATATGACTTGCTCAGACATATTTTCGTATTTATATCTTCCAGGGATCATGGCGTATCACAGGAACCCCAGTTACAGTAGTGCTGAAGATGATGTAATTACTACCAGTATGATTCAGCACTACAGTCTCATGTTCTCACAAACCAGCCAGAACCAGCAGGAGTATACTGCAATGTGGCAAGATGTTGTCCGCAGGGTAAATAGGTAGGCCTGCATAACCGGACATATAAGCAGGTACGCCACCACTGCAGTGATCTTCTCAGACATGTCCGTCAGCATGCTGCTGATGTGCGGAGACAACAGCTTGCAACAGGAGGTGGTGTTAATATCCATCCCCCCCTCACCAGAGTGGAGGAGCTGCTCCCGAGCCTGGTGGCACTGCCCAACAACAACAGCAGCAGACATACACCATGATGGAGGTTGGAACCACCCAGCAAGCACACATGGAGCATACAGGTAACATGGCATATCTGTAGACTACTGTTATCTGTATCGGTAGATCATGCATATGTGAGATGTGGAGTTTGTCGTTAAAAGATGTGGAGCCTGTTGTTGTGCAATACTGATCATTTGGAACATAATCTGTAGCCCTGTGAATGTAAACTGTTGTTGTACTGTAATGTTGCAGACACACAGTAGCAATGCCACAGTTGTGGCCACTGACAAACTGTCTCATCTCTATGTAGGTCCCTCTGGGGTGACATCAAGGCTGCAGACAGATGCTGGTGAGTGTGTTCTACATTTATTATTGTAAAGAAAAAGTGCATGTCATAGTTAAGGTGTAGGCCATGTACACATGTAACACACCTACCCATAATGCATGCTGTGCATGTTTGGTGTAAGACTATGCACATCTCGCTAATGTGATTAGCTGCCTCAAACACATGCAATACCCAGACCATTTCAAACAAATGTGGCTAGACTATAGTGACCATTGGATAGGCACAGTTGATACTCAACATGCACATAACATACACATCTATGTCATACACAGAGCATTTTAACATGCTACACATAAAGGATTCCCAAACCCTCTGTAAAGACACACTCCAATATCCAAAATCTCATCCACACATTACACATAATATACCTGAGGGGTAGAGGCCTATCGTGGGGCATTTAAACACTCTGCAACACACTACACATTCATGTCAGGGAATGCTCCTTATTGGCCTCCTTACAAACTCATGTAACAACTGGTTGTGAAATGGTGAATGTAGCCAAGGTAGTACAGTTCTGGTACAGCATGAGTAGTGCTGGTTTGGGAAACATTTGTAGCTTTGAGTGACCACATGATGTTTCATGATGATGGCCTATGGTACTATACCCCATCCAGTTATTGTAACCACAGTACTACACATAGCTTTCATTGCTATACACCTTAATGTTGCATGTGTGCACACATATGCACCTCTAAGCAATATGCATACCAATCACCATTTGCACAACTGACACATATATGTCTTGTGATGCTATTGAGTGGGTAGGTCATATGACACACATTGGGTATGTGTAGTGTTTAAATATGCAGTTGTGTTTTACCATGCCATGTCATGGATGACACTGGCATGTCCACAATATGATCTACACTCACCATAAGTACCGTACATTGGGTATGTGGCCGAATGGTATTCCATCAATTATCCATGCACCACTGATAATGTTGTGTGAATACTCATCATGCATGTGCTAAAAACGTGTCTACAATTATTTGCTAAAGAGACAGAGGCTGTACTCAGCATTGGATACCTATCTGACACACAGATACACATCCAGCCATGGTATGTACACCTGTTTGTTATGGTGCACAGTACATTACAGAGTTTTGAATACCTGCACAGCAATGTTGTGTCCATGTATGCATTGTGTTCCAGGGGGAGGCCCATCACCTAATAACAAAACACATGCATCAAAGCTGTGTATACTGTTAGTAACAAGGACTGTCTACAGTTGCACTGCATGCTGTTGAGCAACACATGTCCTGCATGCTGACATGTGTGATATGACTGTTTTGCTTGTGATACTGTACCCCACCATCACCTGCTATTGTGTATGTTCTGAGATTGCTGGTGTTGTGTGTGTCTGATTTAGGGAGGAGTGAATTTTTGTGCGCGTGCATGTGCGCATGTGTGCATGTGCGAATGTGCACATGTGCACACGTGCGCATGTGCGCATGTGTGCATGTGTGCATGTGTGCATGTGCGCATGTGGTCTGACATCATGTTCAGGTCTTAAAGTGTGATTCCTGTTTTCCTCTCACAGGTGCCGAGGTGGGGCTGGTTCAGTACAGCAGGTAACCTGATGTCACTGAGACAGACAGTGATCATGAGGATAGGTGTGTTGAGGCATAGGCAGGTTTGTCAGGGTCTGTTGTTGGGCCACCAATTGACAGTACACAAGTCTCCACCCTATCGATGCACACAGTCATACTGCCTGTACATCCATCATCACCATTGCCCTTAGCTGAGGGACAGTGTATGGTTGGCACTGGCCAGGACAGTGTGGTATCTATGGCACATGTATCAGGACACAGCAGCCATAACCCGATGTCTGGAACGGTACCACATAGGCAGATGCCCAGGGGTTCTCATCAGAGCACTGCTGGTCATCATGCCCCTGGCAGACATGCCATACCTCTTTCTACCACACGCATGTTCCAGGCTGTCATGGAGGCACAGATATGAATAGAGTCCACCAGACAGGGACTAAGGGCACAGAGGGCTCATAACACCTCTGTAAATGACAGTATCCGTGACCTAGCAGGTGCCATACGTAATTACACTGAGGTCATTGATAGATGTTGGGGTGAAACATTGGATGTCCTCCACAATGTCATGTCATGTGTCAGGACAGTGCGGGACAGTTGAGACGTCGATGTGGATGTATGCCAGCAACATCAGCAGCTGGAGGTTACTGTGGATGTCCATCAAGTCACAGCTGCTACCATAGTGCCAGTACCAGCCACAGCAATGTTGGCGGGGTGGTCCATAGACCGTCCTAGAAGACCACGTGCATGTGGCTCTGGCCAGTCCCAGCAGGGACCTGGATCCAGTGGACATATGTCAACCTCTTTGGATAGCACCCAGTCTGGATTAGTACCTGATACTGTCTGTAGCACCCCTGCCAGGCACAGGTTCCGTATCCATGGCCAGAGACGGTGATCTGTAAAGCCTGCCAGGTACAGTCTGTAGCTATCTCACAAATTCCCATATATGGCAACCACATGGAGGAACTGTGTGCATGCAGACACACACACATAAACTAGAAACCTAGGGCAAACACATACCCACACACATTACATCAACATTGGCCCATAACAGTACTCATGGCCCTCACACACACACTCACACACATGTCGATTGTATGGCTCAGTATAGACCTCTGGCAAACCAACAACACACCCTGTGCATATGATGAAACCTGTGCCACCTCCTGTCATCTGTAACATTGATGCGGGAACAGGCTAACATGGTGCTGATGCACAGGGTGACTTTAATAAAGTATAGCAATGGTTGAATGTGTAGCATGTTGTCAGCAGTAAAGTGTAATGATATCCTTGAAGGTGTAGCTGAGCAGGCATGATGCATTAAAGTTGTAATTAGCAATGTTGTATTGTTTCCACCAGTGTTTATTCCAATTGTGTTTTGTTTGCCCATGTGCCACTTGGCTGATGTGTGTAGTTGTGTCAGCACGTGTTATACAGTGGATAGTAAGTGTGGGGTGTGTGCAGCACAGGTTTGCAGGTGTACATTTGTGAACATGGTGGAGGTGCACTGTCTGCATGTACGTGCATATTGGACACATGGGCAGGGTGACATGCCCTGTACTGTCCAGTGTTAACACTCCATACTTTCTATTGGTGGCCAGTATGCATTGTACTACACACATTTTGGAACTTGAGTACGCATGTGTGTGTATGACATGGGTTGACACTGTGCTGTGGGGGATGCTGTTGTTGCTATCTGTCATTGGTTTGCATTACTAAGGTTAACACTGTCCCAGCTGCATAGTCCTTTATTAATGCACACTGTTCACCTACAGGGTTGCATGAACCGTGCTATCACAAACACAAGAAATTCTCACTTATACAGTAAAAGTGCATTAGTCTCGTGGACCCCTGCCATAAACTAAATATATAATAGAAGGTGTGAAGTTGTACCAAAAAAGATTTACATACCAAGAAGGGATAACCTCTCTGGTCAGTATCATTGGGAAAATACAATCCCTCAATAAACATACAAGGCAAGCTTCAAAATACAAAATGGCAAGGATTCCAAAGACAACACTAAAGCTTTCTTCAGTGTTGTTCATAATCTACAGGGGAAATCTCAGATCGGGTCACAGTTAATGTAAATGGTCACAAAGTACACTTATCTGACTGACATTATCAATTCCTTGTCAGACAGTTTGAATGCGGATTTCACCACCCTGTCATTACACAAGGGCCACATTTCCAGACCTGAAGAATGTAAAACCTGATGATTCACAGACACAATAGTTAAACATCTTTTTAACAAAGTACACACCACAGTGGCAATGGTACTGGACAGTGTCGCTGGCTGTCTCATACACAAGCTGACATATGAAGTCACCACTCACCTAAATGCTCTGTCCAGATGCAGCCTCTATACAGGTTACATACTTGTGGAATGACACATGGTAATGGTGTTCACAGTCCACAAGGGTTGAGCTACAACGTCTTCTTCTTCTTCTCCTTTCGGATGCCCCCATTAGGGGTCGCCACAGTACGTCATTTCTTCCTGCCCTCTGCATCTTGCGCTGTCACACCATCCACCTGCATGTCCTCTCTCACCACAGCCATAAACCTCATCTTAGGCATTCCTCTTTTCCTGTTACCTGGTGGCTTCATCCTTAGCATCTATTTCACAATATACTCTGCATCCCCCCTCAGCACATGTACAAACCAACTTAATCCTGGCTATCTGGCATGGTCTGCTAACCTTCAAACCTGACCTGACCCTCTAATATACTTATTCTTAAACCTGTCCACCCTCGTCACACCCAGTGCAAATGTTAACATAAATTGATTAAGGGTAGAACTACAACAGGTCCTGGAAACCCTCACCCTATAAGCCAGACCAATGTTATCTGGAAGGCTATGGAGCACAGCAATATGGAACTCATTAACAGAGACATTATGAACCTGCAAACACTGCACCATACCCACTTAGGTTCTCTAAAGGCCAGATCATGGCTCCTACACCTAGTAGACTTCAAGCCAGTCAACAAGGCTATAGGTGAGGGAGGGGAGGTCAACACAGCCAAGCTATAGCTCAACAGCAATTCATACTCATCCCACATACTGGTATTATACATAACCTCAACAGACTGACCAAAACGATTGTTAGATGATGGCTTGACAGCTGACGTACAGATGTAGGACACACAGTAACATTTGCAGCCTCCATGTACTATTCTATGCCAGTAACAAGTGGTATTCACCTGCACTCAGTCCTGGGACCACTCCTGTTTGGCATATAGCTTTCTTAGGTACAAGCAAACACAGTATGGATATGTCTGCCCACATTTTATGACAATGCATACTGTGAGCTATACTTTATTCTCCAGATGACACACACATCCTCCAAAAGGGTATCATACAGACAGATACCTGGTGTCAAACTCATGCTGTAAAGCTATAAGCCAAAGAAAGCATAGTTATCCACTTTTAGAAAACAAAGTATCCCCAGAGTACCACATAGGTAGTAGCCCCCAAAATGTGGAACAGGTACTAATGTATACATAGAGCCATGTGTTAAGTCATCTCTACTTTGATAATCACATTACCAAAGGGTTTTTGAAATCCCTCTGTGGAGCACATAAGCAATAAAGAGTTTACATGCAGATCCACAGAGGTTGTTGCACACCTATAATGATTAGTCATCTTTGCCAGACTTTGCTTGCTTTGGAACAGGTTTCGAATATACCTCAAGCATAAACCCTCACTCACACTCTTCAATAGAAACTGTGATGAGTGGATGTGAAACAGAAGACGCAGCCCAGGGATCACTGCAGTGGCTAAGTTTGTCACAAGCATACAGAAGTGACCTAAGATCTGGAAAGTGCCAGCACACTCTGGCAAAGATAACAGATGCATTCATGGAGAAAGCAGAGTACCCACCTATGAAATACTTGAGGTCACATGTATGTATATGGATTTGCTCCACAGCTACCTTACATGTGTAATGCACATACAGTTGTCATTGTGATATGTCATACACTAGAAAAATCAAAACCCACTCCACATTGGCCAGTGGTGTCACACACCTGGAGCACACACACACAGTCAGAAAGTGCGAGATTCAAACTCTTTTCTAACTACATTATGATAGTACAGCAGTATGCATTTACACAACGCACGATACACATTACTGGGATTTCACCTTTCCACAGGTATATTTGTAGGATGGTGACATCATCAGATTTGTCAAAGATGAGTATACCACTTTTAAGGTGTGTGAGTAGTCTCCAAAAAGGTTACTCTTCCCCATAGAGACACACACACTCACATAGTTGGCAAATGCTGGATTCAAACCACTACCTAACTACATTATGATACTACAGTAGTATGCATTTACACGACACACTATACACATTACTGGGATGTTACTTTTCCACAGGTATATTTGTAGGATGGTGACATCATGAGACTTGACAAAGATGAGTATACCACTTTTAACGGGTGTGAGTAGTCTCCAAAAAGGTCGCTCCTTCTCAGGGAGACACACACACAGTTGGCAAGTGCAGGATTCAAACCCCTGCCTAACTACATTACAATACTATAGCAGTATGCATTTACAGGACACATTATACACATTAACAGGATTGCACCTTTCCACAGGTATATTTGTAGGATGGTGACATCATCAGACTTGACAAAGATGAGTATACCACTTTTAAGGTGTGTGAGTAGTCTCCAAAAAGGTTGCACCTCCCCAGAGACACACAGACAGTTGGCAAGTGCAGGATTCAAACCCCTACCTAACTACATTATGATACTACAGCAGTATACATTTACAGAACACACTATACACATTACTGGGATTTCTTCTTTCCACGGGTATATTTGTAGGATGGTGACATCATGAGATGACAAAGATGAGTATACCACTTTTAAGGGGTGTGAGTAGTCTCCAAAAAGGTTGCTCTCTCCCCAGGGAGAGACAGACACACACACACACACACACACACACACACACACACACACACACACACACACACACACACACACACACACACACACACACACACACACACACACACACACACACACACACACACACACACACACACCCACAGTTGGCAAGTGTGGTGTTCTTAATCCAAACTAAGTACGTCTTTACACTTCAGCAAGCAATATGGAGTTACAGGGTGCAATACATACATTACTTACTGACAGTTTGCACAAAGGTTTTTTTCTCATTTGCTAACCTCAGCAGGCTAATCATACTAGGTGTATTGTGAGTGTATTGTATGCATAGGCCATGACCATATCATATATGGGTTGATGAACCACATGCTGGCACACACAGGGTCAAACCTTGAGTAGCATCTTACCTTCACCTACATGATACTGCAATATAACAGAAAGATGATAAACTTCAACAATTGGCTGAGCTTCTGGTGTCATTCAAAGGGGATCCAGTCTCTGTCTGCCTGTGACGACATGATAGACAAGCCTTGTTGCTTCACTACAGATGGTTTGCACCTGTCGCCCCTATGCTTCTGAATACTGGCCAAGGCTCTTGCTGACCCCACATTATCTTTTTTAGGCAAGGCTCAAAGGTTCATAGGTTCATAGATAGGTACTAGACTATCGGCCCTGGGGCCTATACAAGCCCAGCCAAAAAGGTACCCTGGCTTTTGCCACCCAAGGAATTAATTTTCCTGTGCCACTATCGAGCAGAGACACAGAAGTGATCAGCAGGGTGAATTTCTTATTTCCCATCCAATTATCAAGATTTTTCTTGAAGAGTGCTAATGAGGAGCTTTGTTTGATATAGATAGGTAGTTTATTCCGGAGTATGTGAAGTCTCTGGGACAGGAATCTATCCCTCTGGCATGTTCTGTTTATTGTGGTGACAAGGTTTAGGTCCCTAGAGCATGTAGGTTCATAGGTAGGTACTAGGCTATCTGCCCAAGGGCATTTATAAGCCTAAAGTAGTTCAAACGACCCCTGCACGAACGGCATGTGCATGGCCAAACACCAAAATCAATCCAAAAAGAAAATGCCAGCACCCAACTCCTGTGGCATATCCAATAATGATTTATTCCATGATAAAACAGCAAAAATTATCACAGTACACCAACATGGTTGTGCCGGTTTCGGCCAAAGCCTTCTTCAGCAACCAAATATGATGCAAAGATAGTTATACCTAACATGCTATCTCCTTTCTTATATATATTATTATTACTGCAGGCAAGGAGCGCCCTCTAGTGGATATAAAAATAATACAAAACTGACAATCCACATAAAAATGCAATTGTCTACATACAATCCAAAATGAATACATAATTTAAATAAGGATGCTTCAAAAGTGATCATTCAGACCCAGGGAAAAAAGGGCCCCCAATTTTATGATCCACATTTTTTATTTATTGGTAAGAATTTCATGTAAAACATGGGATTGTTTATTCTGGACCCTAATGTGATCAATAACCATAAAACAAAAGATGCCCGTAGGACGTTTGGAAATATGCTTATACAAAGAACTGGAACCCTTTTCATTCTTAATATCACTCAGGTGTTCCCCTATCCTAACCTTGAAAGGATGGGAAGTTTGTCCAACATAAAATGCTCGACAATTGCACTGGGCCAAATAAATCACCCAGGAAGTACTACAATTAGCAAAACATAAAACATTATAAACTTGTGGACAATTATGTGAAGAAAAAGTTTGGGGTTTTAACACCCTGGGACAATAGGTACAATGATCACATGGGTAGCAACCCAATATTGACTGGCCAAACAAACTAATTTGAGTAGTTGAACATAAACCCTTTTCATAAAGCCTCTTATAGTGACTGAAAAGGGATCCCAAAGGCCGCCCTTTACGAAATGAATAATGACACCGATCTCCTATATAACAATTTAGAACTTCATCCGATTTCAATAAATGCCAATGATTACGAATGATGTTTATAAAATCAACTGTATTTCTCCCATAAGTTGTAACCAATCTGAGTATATCTGATTTTTGAGAATCTCGAACTCGATATGATAATAACTCAGATCTAACTTGCTGATTCGCAAATCGGTTGGCCCTGGTGATGTCACCCCCTTGATAGCCCCTACTTTTGAACCTGGACACAAGATCCCTTCTATAATGGTCGTATGTGGAAGAACTGGAGCAAATCCTTTTAACACGAAGGAATTGTGGCTTTGGGATATTCTTGATGACATGTTGGGGGTGGAAACTAGTAGCATGTAATAAGGTATTGAATTGAGGAAATTTTCTAAATATTTCACTCTCAACAGTGTCCAAGTCTGTTCTTTTAACCAGGACATCCAAGAATGTTATTCCAGATCTAGAGTAGGTCAACTTAAATTCAATACCCCAAATGTTACCATTCAGATATTCCAAAAATTCCATAAGGGATTCCATGTCTGCTCTCCACACCAACCAACAGTCATCAAGATATCTTCTCCATATGTCCATTTCATTGATGTAAATGTTGTGACTGGTATCATAAATAACCTGTTCTTCCACATAGGCCATAAATAAATCCGCATAAATGGGGGCAAAAGATGCCCCCATGGCAGTGCCCTGAAGCTGCAAAAAGCATCTATCTTTAAAATGGAAAACATTATGAGTCAGGACCTTTTCTGTCATACAAACCAGAAGAGTATTGAAACCAGGCTTATAAATATTGGCCTTATCCAACCAGTATTGCAGGGCCATAAGTCCCGCCCAATGGGGAATACTTGTATACAAGGAGGTGACATCCAAGGTACATAAAAGCCAATCTGATTCTAGTTGCGTGTCAGAAATAATAGAAAGAAACTGGGTTGTATCCTGAATTCTGGGACGTATAAAAAACAAAAGTGGTTTTAAATATAAAGTAAGAAATTCAGACAAGGGTTCTGTCAAGGAACCTCTGCCTGATACTATCGGCCTACTGGGTGGTCTTATAGGATCCTTATGAATTTTCGGCAGAAAATAAATGTACTGCTTGCTGGGATAATCAACCTTCAAATGATAACATACTTCATTAGTAATGATGCCCTCATCATTAGCCATGTCTAGAAAGTGGTCAATATCTTGTTTAAATTGCATAGTTGGATCCATATTCATTTCTTGATAATAGGTGCTATTTAAAAGCTGACGCTCACCCTCACTTGGATGGTCTCTGAGGCCTCGTGCTGTGCCACTAACCTGGCGGTGTGGGTATCTTTATGAAAATGGATACACCCCCTCCTTTTGTATTTCGGTCTGGGTTTTGGGGCTGAAGCTAGGACAGATTGGGATTTCTTTAAGTGGAGCATGTCCAACAGCTCTGTGTTTGACATAGCTTTGTATGTTAGGCAGAGATCACCTCTGAGTAGTCGATATGTGACAGAGTAAAGCTGGAGTGTTTTGAGATGGTCTGTGTAGGGCATGTATTTGAGGCCGCTAATCCTCTTTGTGAGGTATTTCTGTGGGCTTTCCAGTTGTTGTAGATGCCTTGTGAGGTAAATACCAAAAGGGGTGTTGTATTCTATAATGGATCTAATGAGTGATGAGTAGAGGGGAACAATGACCTCTTTTTTTCTGCATGAGAAACCTTTTGTGATGAGGTGTGCCACGTAGAAGGATTTTCTGACTACTGTGGTGATGTGATTATCAAAGGAGAGTCTACTGACCACCTGTGTCCCAAGGTCTCTTATCACACTTTCAGTGTTAAGTATACTACCGCCTATGTTGTAGTTCATGGGTACAGAGTTTTTACCAAAGGGGATAACAATGCACTTTTTGGCATTGAACTTGAGACCATGGCTTTGACACCAGGCATCTGTCTCAGTGAGGCCCTTTTGTAGGATGTCCACATCGTTAGTAGTTTCAATTATGGCTCCTAGTTTGCAGTCATCTGGGAACTTCATTAGCCAAAGACCTTCTGTGTTAGCCTGTACTTCAGGGAAGTAGATACCAAACAGGACAGGACACAGGGCTAAACCCTGTGGTACTCCACTTGTCATTGGTCTGAAGTCGGACTTGGAGTGTGCTACTTTCACAGTGTGGGTTCTGTCAGTGAGCCAGTTGGCAACCCATCTTGTGACATAGGGATTTATACCTAATTTAGTGAGTTTATCTATAATTCCAGAGTGGGGGATGGTGTCGAAAGCCTTGGCAAGATCTAGATAGGCTGTGTGAACCACCTTACCCTTGTCTATGGCTTTGGTGACTGCTTCGAAGAAGTCCATCAGGTTTAGGAGACATGATCTGCCTTTTACAAACCCGAAATGGTTTTGGTCCAGAGTTTGCAGATTACCAATGTCTTTGTTTATAAGTTCCATTATGATACGTGCCATGGCCTTGCAGACCAGGCTCATCAGGCTAATGGGGCACTAGTTCCTGGGGTCCATGGTGGCTCCCCCCTTGTGTAGTGGGATAACCGTCACTGTGCACCATTCAGCAGGCACAAAGCCTGAGGTGAGGCTATGATTGAACATGGTACTTAGGTGGGGTGCCAGTTCATTTTTCTTGCCTAAGTTTTTATGTAGGCAAAACGGAAAGGGCATTAAGAAAAAGGGTGTATGAACACTTTTATGATATATCTAAGAGTAAGGAGAGCAACGCATTTTTTAAACATTCTAAAGTTTGTAAAAATATGAATTTAAAGTTTATGGTGCTTGAGCAAATCAACCCTGAGACAAGAGGTGGGAGTTGGGAGACTCGCCTTGAATATCGTGAATTATTTTGGCAACTAAGATTGGATGCCACTAGATCGCCAGGGTTAAATGACAGCATAAACATTAATTGTGTTTTAAAATTAAGAAGGGCCAGGCTTTGAGACGTTTTTTTAGACTGATTGATGTACAGTATGAAATTTTATTAATTAAATAAGAGGTGGTATTTTTAAGTATAATACAGTTTTAAACAGTAGTTTGTGTATTAGTGGGTTTTAGTAGTAGCATATGATTGTATTACACTGTTTTACGTAAGGAAGATGGACTTTTTTGCAAGTTGAGAAAAAATGTAAAGGAACACTAGGGGTTAATTAATAGAATTATTGTCATTAATTAACTGCTTAACACTACAACAGAGATGACTACTGAAAGATTGTTAAATGCAGCTGGCAAGTGTATGTTCCTTGATAAAGCCTGGCAGGAGCCGGGTGAAAGCGCTTGGTTTATTTATGTATTTATTTACCGTTGTGTGTGGATTAATAAATCAAATACTATATTACTATCAGCTCCGGGTCCTGGGGCTATTGGATTGGATTTTACTGGTTTTGTTTCCTGTGACTGTCGTTTTGGATTATTTGGTTTATCCATGGTGGAAGGAACGGAGCAATCTAGTTGTTTGGGCACACCGAACGCCTTTAAGGACAGTAGTGAGGACGGTCCTGTGACGAGGGCTGAGTTCAACCAGATAATGACCCTTTTAACTCAGCTAACGAACTCTATTAATGAGCGGAACAGTGAAGCAGGGTCAGGGTTGCCATGTAACCAGCTGCAATTACCGGAAATGGGCAGAAAACGCACCATCCCTTTCTCGGCAATGGATGTGATTAGTTTGAATGGTGAGACTGATAATGTGAATCAAAATAATGGTGCTCCGAGAGGGTTAGGCAAGCAAGGAAGATTCCAAAGAGGCGAACAAAGCAGTGGAATGAACAAGTTTGATTTTGACAACTGGGCTTGCCAACCATTTCACTTTCAATAAGGTACTGTAAACTTTAACAACAATGAATGTGTTGAAAGGAGTTTCGACACTTTTAAAGATAAATTATATGCTCTTAAAAGTAACCAACTAGAAATTGACTATCTAAGAGAATGTGTACGGGTTAAGCGCATCCCGAAAGGGTTGCGATTTTATAAATTTCCAAACAATGTTCAACCCGGATCAGTATTTTACGATAAACTTTGTACAATATTTGACAGAGCTGGACTTGAAATGTTGAACTTAATGATTTTGGAATACGAGAGCAAAGCTGAAATCTTACTAGGGGAATTAAATGTGTTGAATAATGAAGTATTGAATGATAAGGGGTTTGTTGAAGTTAAGAGAGACTATGAAAAGGTGTTTACGGAGGTAGACCAGTTTTGTAGCAAGATTTTAGGTCGCAAAATAAAAAAGTTGGAAAGGGATCTTATTGAATACAGGGAAGGGAGAGCCTATCCAACTGGGACTAGGGGAAGGCGTGGGGAAACTGGTATTAGTACATCTACTATTAGAAGAAATGATCTAGGCAGTAACCCAGTGAACAACACACCTGACCCCCCGAGGAGAAGTGAAAGGTTAGCGGAAAGAGATAGGAAGAATTCAGTGCAGGATTTTCAGCAGCCCCCTATAAGGGGCGGGAGGGTAGTGAGACCACAACAACACAAGTGGAGTGGGTTCCGCAACCAAACCTAAAAGATGGTGCAATGATGTTAGCGCCTGAACAGCATTTTGAAAAGCAGGTGATATACAGACAAGGAAATTTTACTATTTTTAATTTAACAGAATTAATCCCTACTCAAGAATATTTTAATTTGTTTTCGAAAGGTTTTCAGTTTGTCCCACTTCAAGCCATTAACGTAGCGGAGACGATTATAGATTTAAAAATGTTTGTCAGACAATTAAACTTTAAAACAGTTTTTAACGGTAACCCACAAGGTGAACGTACTCTGACAAGGTTGAGCACCTTTAACCCCTCTACACATCCGGTTTTAAATATATTCAGTGAACTGGTTGAGAATGACATTAGGAAAATGAAAAGGAATGAAGTAAGCACTTCACTTAGCAATTTTGATCCAGCAGAAAGAGAATTGGTGGAACTGTTAAAGGTTGAACATTGTAGGGTCATGAAGCCAGACAAGGGAGGGGGAGTGGTGCTAATGTACGAAACAGACTACGAAGCCCATTTATATGAGATTTTACAAGATGTGGACCAGTACGATGTAGTTTCTAAGAATGAGGTCAATATAGCACATGCCAAAATTAGTTTTTTACTTTATGACCATTTGCTACAGGGGGCAATAAATGAGACACTTTACAATTATTTGCATGTAGACAAACCAAAGGTTCCAGTTATCTTCAGGATTCCGAAGATGCACAAGGGATTGGACCCACTTAGATTTAGACCCATTGTAGCGGGCTCAGGTAGTATCACAGAACCATTAGCTAAGTTTATAGATGTTAAACTCAAGAAGTTTGTGTCTTCCATCAAACACATCTGCAAGGATTCATGGGAATTCTTAAAAGGGATTGATCAGGCTTGGTTTGATACACAACTTTTTATGGTGACCATAGACGTGGTGAAATTATTCCCAAGCATTCCCCATCATACTGGCTTAGAATGGTTTGAGGAAGTACTGACAGCAGAATCGGGTTTGGACAGTAGAAGTATCAATCTAGTAGTGGAATTCATGGAGATCATTTTGGAAAATAATTTTATTTTTTTCAATGGGGAATTTTATAGACAAAGAAAGGGGGTCGCTATGGGGACCCCTTGTGCCACAGCATATGCAAACCTGGTTTTATACTATTGGGAACAAAACTTTGTATTTACAGAGCCTTGGGTTAGATCCATTAAGATGTATCGAAGCTTTTTGGACGACATTTGTCTACTGTGGAACGGTACTGAAAAAGACTTTGGGGAGTTTATTAATCACATTAACTCCAGTACTGATTTTTTTAAGGTTCACTCATGTAATTGACCCTAATGAATTGAATTACTTAGACATTAAATTAACTAAGGATTACACTGGCTCAAAGTTTCAGTCAACAATATTTAGAAAATCTACATTTTCCAATTCCTATTTACACTTTAACAGCGGCCACCCTTTTTATCAAAAGAAGGGTATTGTTAAGGGTCAACTTATAAGGGCCTCGAGGATATGTAGTTCCCTGGAAGGCTTTTTTAAGGAGGCTGGCTTTCTCAAGAAGTTGTTTTTGGAGAAACATTATCCTGACCACTTGATTGACAGGATGACACAGGAAGTATTGGATAGTAGGGAATCTAAATATTCACCTTTGTTAGGGTCAAGTGAAAATTTGACACAGATAGAGCAAACTGCTAAGGTAGTGAGTAGGAATAATTTTATTCACACTTTCGTGAGCAATTCTCATGAAGTAAAGACCATTATTCTTAAATACTGGCCCATATTGAGTATAAATGATGAATTGAAACATCCATTCACCGAAGGACCTCATTTTATTAGGAAAAGAGGAAGGAACTTGAAAGAACTTTTTGAAAGGAAGGCTGAAGTGAAAAACAACAAAATAAAGATGGGCACGCACAAATGTGGCAATTGTAATCAATGCTTTGCCATGATGAACCAAGGCATAGTTAGATTACTGAGTAGAAGGTTCACATTTAGAGCAACTAAATATTTTAATTGCGCTGCAAAAGGAGTGGTGTACTTAGGAGTTTGTACACATTGCCTAAGTTTTTATGTAGGCAAAATGGAAAGGGCATTAAGAAAAAGGGTGTACAAACACTTTTATGATATATCTAAGAGTAAGGAGAGCAACACATTTTTTAAACATTCTAAAGTTTGTAAAAATATGAATTTAAAGTTTATGGTGCTTGAGCAAATCAACCCTGAGACAAGAGGTGGGAGTTGGGAGACTCGCCTTGAATATCGTGAATTATTTTGGCAACTAAGATTGGATGCCACTAGATCGCCAGGGTTAAATAACAGCATAAACATTAATTGTGTTTTAAAATTAAGAAGGGCCAGGCTTTGAGATGTTTTTTTAGATTGATTGATGTACAGTATGAAATTTTATTAATTAAATAAGAGGTGGTATTTTTAGGTATAATACAGTTTTAAACAGTAGTTTGTGTATTAGTGGGTTTTAGTAGTAGCATATGATTGTATTACACTGTTTTACGTAAGGAAGATGGACTTTTTTGCAAGTTGAGAAAAAATGTAAAGGAACACAAGGGTTAATTAATAGAATTATTGTGATTAATTAACTGCTTAACACTACAATAGAGATGACTACTTAAAGATTGTTAAATGCAGCTGGCAAGTGTATGTTCCTTGATAAAGCCTGGCAGGAGCCGGGTGAAAGCGCTTGGTTTATTTATTTATTTATTTATTTACCGTTGTGTGTGGATTAATAAATCAGATACTATATTACTATCAGCTCCGGGTCCTGTGGCTATTGGATTGGATTTTACTGGTTTTGTTTCCTGTGACTGTCGATTTTATTTTCGTAGCTAGCTTTGGAGGATTTTATCAGGGATCACAGCTTCTTACTGAGGCTGACCATGGAGCTCCTCCACTCATGGGTTTTACCCTCTTTTGCAACAGTTTCTTCCTTCTGTTGTGCAGTTTGTTTATGGCAGGGGACCACCAGATTGGCTTCCTTTTCTTGGAGGATAGCGTCTTGGCTCTGTTTGGAATAACACAATCCATGCACTCATGTAAGTGCTTATAAAGTGCAATTGTGCAGGATTCAGTAGTCGTAACTGTATTGTCCATCTGCATGGGTGTCCTGAAGTTCACCACTTCTGTCTTAAGAAGCATGAAGTTGCCTTTGGAGAATTTTTTTAATATGGTTTCCTTAATGGGGGGGTGGGGGCAGAATGTGGATATGTAGGGTAATTAGCTTATGGTCAGATTTGACCAATGAGGCGTTGACTTCAGGTGTGGAACACCGGTCACTCAGGACAAACCAAACCCCGTAACCAACACAAATAACCACAAAGTGAGCTAAAGGCTACTCATTGCCAGAATTCTCAGCCTCCAGATGCACACACTCGAGGCACTTCTCAGTATGGAGAATATTGATATCTGTGCAGTAACAGAAACCTAGTTCAAGGCTCCAGAGAGCACACCAGCACTACCAAGATACTACTCATTCCATACTTTCCAGCATCAGAACCTGGATCACAGAACATAGGGTGGGGATGTATCCATATTCATCAAGGATACCTACACCTCTCTCTCTACATGCTCTCTACAGGATATGTACTCATAGAATGTTGCATAGCAATGTTCTTCCCACACCACAGGGGTGGAGCCACAAAAGACCCTTGACATTCACACTCTATGAACCTGACGAGTCTGATCTGCAAGGCAATGGAGCCAATCATAATGGAAGTCAACAATAAAGACATTGGGAACCTTCACACAGTTGAGCACACCCAGTTTGGCTTCATCAAATGCAGATCACGCTTCATGAACTGGGTGGATTTCTTTGAGACAGTTACCCAGGCTACAGATGATTGAAATGAGCTCCACACAGCCTACCTATACCTCACTAAGGCCTTTGACACCATTCCACAGTCAGGTATCATAGATGAACTCAACAACCTGGGCATGAATCCATGTATCACAATATGGATTGCAAACTGGCTCACAGATAGAGCCCACAAATTAAGAGTTGCTGGCTACATGTCAGATTCTACACCGGTAACAACTGGGGTCCCCCAGGGTTCAGTCCTGGGGTCCCTCCTGTTTGGTATAGACTTCTCAAAAGTACATGTCAACACAGGAGGGTTGTGGTTGACTAAGTTTGCTGGGAACTGTAAAGTGTTTGCCATAATAGATTCCCCGGATGACACAAATATTCTCCAGAAGGGACTCTATGAGACAGATGTGTGGTGTCAGAATCATGGCCTCAAGCTCAATGTGGAAGAATGCATAGTAATCCCCTTTGGTGAAAACAAAGTACCCACAAACTACCACATAGGTGTTACCCCCTTAAAACTGACAAGGCAATAAGGGATCTGGGGACACAAGTAGATAGTCATCTTTCCTTTGACAACCATGTTGCCAAAGTGATTGGGAAATCCTATGTGGCCCACCTAATCAACAAAGGGTTTGCATCAGGATCAAAAGAGGTAGTGGTGGCCCTCTACTCTTAAGTCATCAGACCCATCATTGAGTACAATGCACCATTTTGGATGTACTCAACTAAGCATATCCAGCAGCTGTAGAGACCACAGAGGTACCCTACCAAGAGGATTACTGGCCTCACACAGTTGTGTTATGCAACACAACTGGTAAAACTAAATCTGTTCTCTGTTGCGTACCGCCTACTCAGAGGCACACTCTGCCTAACATACAGAGCCATGTCCAACACATAACTGTTGAACATGCTCCATCTACAGATAACAAAATTGAGTCGCACTACACACTCCAGGGATATGAACCTCATCCCAACAATGAATACAACATGCTGGTGGGATAGAGTGCCATCCCAGACACTTGCCTTACTGTGGAACAGAGTTCCAATGTAAATCAGACAGAGCCCCTCGCTGACACTCTTCAATAGGAACCTTGATGAGTTGATGGGAAACAGATAATTCACACCAGGCAACACATCAGCAGCCCCACTAGAAAGGGGCTTAGGGTACTAACTATTAGAACTAGGGCTTGGGAGACAACCCAATGGGGTGGTGAAAGCTGCACAACTTGCCTAGGTTAATATATGCCTTCGTGAAGATAGTCTACTACATACCTGTGAACCTATGTGACAGGTACATGTCTACAGATAGTAGATGTGTACTTCATTGTACAATCATGTTGTACAGCATGCACATGGACCACATACACTGTAATGCTTACAGATACTGGTGGCTGTTATGTACAGTGGGTGAGATGTACACCTCATGTCTTTTGTGCCATCGGGATGTGTGCTGGGTGGGACAGTCCTGGATGGCTCCCTGTCATGGTCACCATCTTACACACATCTCTGCCCATCCATCTTTGGCTTATTCTACTGTGTTCCCCCTGCATATATATATAGGTACATAGGTAGGTAATTGGCTATCTGCCTGAAGGCATATATTAGTATGGCCAGAGTGTGCAGCTATCACCACACATGGGGTTAGTTCCCTAGGTCTGTGTGTAGTAGAGCTGATGAAGTGATCCATGATGTGACAGTTCAGTTTCACATACACTCATCAAGGCTCCTCTGGAAGAGTGTCAGTTAGGAACTCAGCTTAATGTAGGTTGGGTGCCTGTTCCAAAGCAAGGGAAGTCTGTGAGTTAGTAATGTATCCCTCCAACATGTTCTATTTATTGTTGTGATGATGATATCCCTAGACCATGTGGCACAGTGAGCTTGGGTTTACTTCATATAGCGCATGTACATGAGTACTGAGTAGACAGTATGCAACAGAGTACAGATTGAGTTAAATTCAGTCTTGTTGCATGGGGCAACTGTTTGAGGCCAGTGATCCTCTTGTTGAGGTACTTCAGTAGTCTTTACAGCTGCTGAAGGTGCCTAGTCAGATTCATCGCAAGTGTGCCGTGATACTCTCTGATGGGTCTGATGACTGGTGAGTAGAGGGAACCTCCTTTGACCTACATGCAAAGATCTTGGCAATTTGTGGGAACACATAGCATGATTTTCTAACCACTTTGTGAATGTGTTTCTGGAAGTAGAGATGACTATCCACATGTGTCCATAGATCTCTTATTATTACCTCCATATTTAGGGTGTTGGCACCTATGTGGTATTTGTATGACTGTAGCTCGAGGCCATAATTTTGACACCACATCTGTCTGACTGAGACCCTTTTTAAGGATGTCTCTGTTGTCCCAAACATCGATTATGACAACCTTTTTGCAGTCATCCACAAACTTTGCTAAACATAGCCCTTGTGTGTTTGACTGTATTTCTGAAAAGTATACACCAGACAGGAGGGGTCCCAGGACTGAGCCATGGGAGACAGCAGTTGTTACCAACTTGAACAGGAGACCACAATTCTTACCTTGTGGGATCTATCTGTGCCCCAGTTGGCAATCCATCAGATGACATACATGTTTATGCACAGGTTGTTGATTTTGTGGCTACGACATGTTTGTGGGATGTTGGAAAAGGGCTTTTCAAGGTCTAGGTAGCCCGTGTGGAGCTCATTTCATTGATGTATGTCCTGGGTGACTGCCTTGAAAACTGTCTAGCAGGTTTAGGAACCATGATCTGCCCCTGACCAAACCAAAATGGGTAGGGTTGGGTGTTTGTAGGCTCCCAATAGCTCTGTTTATGAGTTCCATAATGATGGACTCCATGACCTTGCAGATCAGGCTTATTAGGCTTATAAGACAATAGTTCCCATGGTCTGTTGTGCACCAACACTTGTGGAGTGTGCCAAACATTGCTGTAACCCATTCAACAGGTTCATATCCTGTACAGAGGGTGAGTCTCAACAGACTGTTCAGGTGCAGGGTCTGTTTGTTTTGGAGTTCACATATGACACAGCCAGGAAAACCATGTCATCCCATAGACGCCATGTTTTTAGGTTTGGATAGAGCTGTTTAACCATTGTATATGTGATTTCTGGGTTTTCACAATCTCCAGGTATGGTAATGGGGCCCTTTTGTCAGTGAGAGGAGGGTAAATATGTATGAACCTGTCTGACAAGATGTTGGCAATGTCAGTCATGTACATGTATTCATTTACACTTTGCACTGACTCAGAACATATATGAGTTTACAATGATATTTATGACATAGCGAAAGAAAGCTTCATGGTTCTCTATGGACTCTTTGGCAATATTTTTGCCAGAACATGGCATGGAGAATGTTAGGAGTGCTCATTGTTTCTTGATGATACTAATAGGAGATTTATTGATCTTCTTTGGATTTTCACTTTCTTTGAACAACTTAAGTACTTGTAGTACATAGTTTGATTATGACAGGGGTCCAATATATTATATGGGTCTGTTTTCATATCACTGTGTGTGCAAGGCAGGATTTGTGAATAGTGACAAGTGTCTGGAGTAAGAACTGCAACTGCCAGATATGTGTGGCCCACTGCTGTACTCAGACATGGCCTAAGTGTGTGAGCATGCCCAGTATGACCTTTCAGTATGTTGCTGACAGAAATTTGCTAAATTTGTTTAAGTGTGTGAGCATGCCCACTATGGGCATTTATACTATATGTGTGTGAAAAATCAAGTTGATTTTTACTTCAGGGCTCACCTTTGTGTTGTACATCGACAGGAAGCATGCTGTGCCTGCAGGGCTTCCATGAGTCAATTTGCAGAGACTTATCAACATTTCTACATACAGGGGGGACAGCTATTATTTGTACATTTCTACCCGGGGGGGCACACCTGATTGTTACTGTGGGTGTACATAGGATGAGGGGTACACCTGACACTTATACACATTTGCTAGGCCTGCATTGCTATGTCAGGTACTCCATTTCATTCTGTACTGTTGCCTATCGTACTGGCTTGAGGCATACCACCGTACTACAGACCTTAGCTTCCAATTACACGCATATTAGTTTGTGACTTCATAGCCTACCCAACCCACATCACACTGCCTGGCCTGCTGTTATCTGTCCGCATAGGCCTGGGGGGAGGTTACTCATATGCCTCTTCAGAGGACATGATACAGCATTTGTTTGTGTTTGCTTTTGTCTACAATTGTCCTGCTGGCTGTGACTGTTAGGTATGTGACCCCCACAACTGGTATGTGTAAGTGACTTAAGTTGTGTCTGTGCCAGTGAAATGCTGTCATGGCTTAGTGGTTCAGTACTGTGACTATAGTGCACAGTATCCTGAGTTCGAGCCATGTCACT
Source organism: Protopterus annectens (assembly GCF_019279795.1). Lineage (NCBI taxonomy): Eukaryota > Metazoa > Chordata > Ceratodontiformes > Protopteridae > Protopterus > Protopterus annectens. Next base: position 1,714,843,781 of record NC_056728.1, read on the forward strand.
GCTTTTTATTTTCCTGCTGGGCAGACCTGCCTGGTTAAGGAACAGTAAAGCAGGTGTGAGTGTGTTTACCCAACTTTGCTCGACTTTGCCCAACATTGCCCAACTTTGTCAGACGTTGCCCGACATTGCACTGGTTAGCGCGGTGCACAGCTATGCGCAATTGTATTTAAATATGCTCAATACTGGTAAAATTTGCTTAGCAGTGCTTTATATTGCTTAAAATAGGGACTCATACCTCAGGTGGTGCTGCAGGGCTGCCTATGTCGGATGCACATATTACACTCCCTATACATGTTTGAAAACAGGTAGTGTCAAGTTAGGCATCCCTTTTGCTGTATGTGCAAGTCAGAGAGAGGTGTCATTTCCAGGGTTCCTACTGAGTCAGTTTATGTGCTATGCATTGCCTCTTTGCCAAGGCCAGGACATACTGGGCACACCTCCTTCTTCCTACTGGGGCAGGCTTAGGTTGTTCCTCCTCCGAGTCATGCTGTGCCTGTGCAGGCCTTGGCAATTGTGGAGGGCTGTTTGGCCCTGCCCCATGTTGTTCCTGCTGCAGCTGTTTCCACAGGATCATATTGTGTAGCATGGCACATACCATGACAACTTGGGTACATGTAGTTGATGAGTACTGCAAGGCTCCACCAGATGTCTCCAGGCACTGGAACCGTGACTTGAGCATCCCAAACACACGCTCAATTATGTTTCTTGTTTGTGCGTGTGCCTCATTATGGAGTTCTTGTTCGGGGGGGTGTGAGCATTTCTGATGGGTGTTATCAGCCACGGCTCCAGTGCGTATCCAGCATCCCCCACTAGGTGACCAACAGGGATGTCCCCATTGGCAAATCTCTGGTACAGCTGCATCAGATGCCATATGTGGGAATCGTGATAGCTTCCAGGGCAGCCAGCACACACATTCATTATTATGCCCTGGGCATCGCACACGACCTGGCAGTTGATGGAGGGGAAGCCCTTGCAGTTGATATAGACCCTACCCCGCTCACCGGGTGGTGCTTTGATGTGTATGTGCATGCAGTCTATTGCACCCACTACCTAAGGGTATTCTGCTATTTGGTGGAAAAGACGCATATTGCTGGCCAATGCCTCACGGGAATTGGGGAAATATACGTGCTCACCGACATGTGCTGACATGGCATCCAGGAACTGGTGCAGTACCCTGGATGCTGATGCCTGTGAAATTCCCATCATATCACCAGTTGGACTCTGGAAGGTACCTGTAGCTAGTATTCTTAGGCCAACACATACCTTGGTATCCACTGGGATGGGTTCCCCTCTGTTGGTTCTGTGTGTGAGGCATGGCTGGCACAGCTCAACAATTTGCTGCAGGAGGTCTCTGTCCACCCTATAGTGCTCCACTATCTCCAGCTCATGTAGCTCCTGGTAGGTTATCCTAGGTCTGTACACTCTGCTCCGTCTCCTCACTGTGGGTTGCTCAGCAGCATTCACAACATCACCACCCTCAGCACCTTGCACATGATGGTTTATGATAGCAAGAGCAGCCCCTAACATTTTGTCTGACTTTAAAGTTTTTAAACTTTCCCTCTTTGTATACTGCAGTGTTGCAGAGTTCTTGGGAAAAAGCAGGGAAGAATGCTGTTTGTAGAGTTTAAAGTGCTGGGCTGGGCTAGTCTGCTGCCTGTGTAATTGACTGATTCTGATATATTTCACCTGGCAGCTCTGCTATTTCTCCTTGGTTAACTTCCTGCTACTTATTTTCCTTCCTTTTCCCTTTCTGTTTCCGCTCGGCGCAGTGCCGCGCAAATACGCGCACATGCCCGCACATGCTATGTGCACATTTGCAAGAAATTTCAGATATTTTCACTGTGTGCACCTTTGGTTTCTGGTTTTCTAAAAGGACAACTGTAGACATGCCTCTTGCAATCCTGAGCAACTCAGGGCAAACACAAGACACTGTGCTCCAATTAGCTTACAGCCTTTCTGACACACACCCTCATGATGTTACCTATATTGTACTCTACTACTCACCTACGTCTACACTTACACTCTTGGGACATGGCTCACATGCTGGGGAAAATTGGGATTCACTATCCTTATCCTCATTTGCATAGGATTGCCTACTAATGCATGGTTCCATCTCTCACACTGAGCTTCCCCCCCTTAGCAACCAGTACTCAGTGGCCATGTTGTCTTCAGCCAGCCATTCACCTGCATGGCAGGATAATCTTTTTAGTGAAAATGGCTATTTCTGGCTATTTTTAAATAATTTTCTTGTTTTTTAAAGTGCCGCACGTTTGCGCGGTGCTGCGCTACACTTAAACATCGGAGAGTTGGGGAAAAAGTTAGATTTTAATCATTTTAAACATTTATAAATGCCAATGGCCTTATATTTGGCCATTGCCATGCTTCCTCAACTGTATGCATCCTTTATTTGGAGCTGTCATAGCTCCGTTTAGCTATTTGCAGAACGGTACTCCGTTACCAATGGAGTACATTTCTGCAGATAATACTAATCTTCCACGGACAGGTTAGTGTTTCCTGGATTGCAAATTTACCTCATTTGCATAGCTTTCAGCAGCAAATGAGGTAATTTGCATACCATGACGCTGTCCGTGCAAGAGTAGCTTTAGCAGCTCTCGTGTACAGCCCTGCTGGCTGTACCTGGATCGCACGGCAGACATATTGCCTCCGTGAGCTCCTACACTCTTCTTGCACTCCGTGTAAGCTTTTGTAAATCCAGCCCATTGTTTATAAGTTCCATGATGATACGTTCTATAGCCTTGCAGACCAGGCTCATCAGGCTAATGGGGCGGTAGTTTTCGGGGTCTGTGGTGGCTCCCCCTTTGTGGAGTGGGATAAACATCACTGTGTGCTATTCAGTGGGCACATAGCCAGAGGTGAGGCTATGATTGAACATGGTACTTAGATGGGGTGCCAGTTCATTCTGTAGTTCATGTAGAACGCAGCCTGGGATGTTGTCAAGTCCCATGGATGCTGTGTTCTTGGTTTTGGAGAGTGTGATTTTTACCTGTACAGCCATAATTACAGGAACTTTGCATTCTTCCGGTATAGAGATGGGCCTTTTAGGGGATGAGAGGGGGGTAAAGTTAGCACTGAACCTATCTGCCAGGATGTTGGCAATATCAGTTGGTTCTGTATATTTAGTGCCATTGTGCTGTAACTCAGAGCAGATCTGAGTGTTGCCATTGAGATTCTTGACATAGCTATAGAATGCTTTGTGGTTGTCTTTAGAGTCAGTGGCGATTTTGTTTTTGAAACTAGCTTTGGAGGATTTTATGAGGGATCTCAGCTTCTTACTGAGGCTGACCAGAGAGTTCCTCTAATCATGGGATTTTACACTTTTTTGCAACAGTTTCTTTTTTTTTTGTTGTAGAGTTTGTTTATGGCAGGGGACCACCAGATTGGTTTCCTTTTTTTGGAGGATAGCATCTTGGTTCTGTTAGGGATTGCATGATCCATGCAATTGTGTAAGTGCTTATAAAGTGCATTTGTGTAGGATTCAGCAGTCATACCTCTATTGTCCATCAGCATGGGTGTCATGAAGTTTGCCATTTCTGTCTTAAGAAGCGTGAAGTTGGTTTTGGAGAATTTTTTTATGGTGGTTTCCCTAATGGGGGGTGGGGGAGGGATGTGGATGCTTAGGGTATTAGCTTGCGGTCGGATCTGACCAACGAGGAATTGACCTCCGGTGTGGAGCACCGGTTGCCCATGCTGGTAATAACCAGGTCTAGGATATTGCTGCCCCTGGTGGGGGTGTGGATAAGTTGATCCAAGGCATTGGAATTTATGAATTCCAGAAAATGTTGAGTACAAGAGTTGGTACATGAGTAGTTTTCCCAGTTAATGGTGGGGTAGTTGAAATCGCCCATTATTAGGGTGTTCGGTTGTACCCTAATATTTTCCAGTGTATCAAGAAATGAGGAGTAGGAATCCTGGGGCATGGTGGGGTGTCTGTAGCAAGCTACAATTTGGATTGTGGTCTTGCCCAGAGTTAGTTACACTTGGATAATCTCGGATGCATTGTGCTGAGCAACTAGCCTGGAGGTGTGGATATCCTTAATGAATATGGACACACCTCTGCCTTTAGTGTTTCGGTCCAGGTTAGGTGGCCGAAAGGTGTGGTATGAATTATAGCCTGGTAATGCAGGAGTACTCTCTGGAGTCTTGAACCAGGTCTCTGTCACTGCACAGATGTTGATGTTCTCCATTTTAAGGAGTGCCTCGAGTAAGTGCATTTTGAGGTTTAGACTTTTAGCATTGAGTAGCAATACCCTCAGATTTTGCTTGCTTGTACCTGTTACGGTGGTGAATTTGTCATTTGAACCTTGCCTAAAAAAGGCACTATAGGGGTGGCTAGAGCCTTAACCAGTATCCGGAATCCCAGGGGCGACAGGGGCAGGCCATCTCTGGCAAAGCATTGTGGTTTGACGATCATGTCATCTCAGGCAGACAGATACTGGATCCCTTTAGAATGTCACCAGAAGCTTAGCCAATTGGTGAAGTCAATAATTTTGTCCTTGTACTGTGGTATCATTCTGGGTGATGGCAGGATGCTACTCAGGGCTAGAGTCATACCTGCCTGGGCTACAAGAATGGACAGATCCTCCATATCCCTTTTCATGTAGTCCAGGGAGGTACATCTCAGGTTATTCACACCAACATGGACAATGACAGAGTCATATTTGTACTTGTTGTGGAGTGACCTGAGTGCATGCATTATGTGGTGGATCCTGGCACCCGACAGGCAGCTGACAGTAACTTTTTCCTTGTTTAGCCTGGTGAGTGGAACATCAGTGTGCCTGACTATAGAGTCACCTATGACTAGAGTGTTGGGTACATTGTTATGCCTTATGGGCTGTGGTTGAGTGGCACACTGAGTTTGTGGGCTATGTGTCATTTGGGGTGTTGGGGGGTGGAGGTTGCTTGTGCTTCTGATTTGGAGGTCCCTGTTGCTTGGGCAGGGTTTACTGAAAGCCTCCGCGAATGTAGGTGTGTGTTTTGTGTTTCTATATGTGTGTTTTGGTGGTGTAGGTTTTGAGGGACTATGTGATGAGTGTGGTGTGGTGCAAGTGTTTACCTTCTCCTCTTGACTGTCTAGTCCAGTCTTGGATGGAGAGAGCTTTGCTTCCAGTTTGGCTATATAAGTGCATCCCTCACAGGTTGTAGTGTTGGGTGGTAGGAGGAGAGGGTTGTCTGTATACATGAGGCAATTGCTGCATTGCCCCAAGATGCCCAGATTCATCAGGTAAACAGGAGAAAACACTGGAAGCTGACCCTTAGACATACCTGAATAGGTGCTTATTTGTGAAGCACTAGAAACGGAAGTGAGGAAAGTTAAGTGCTGTAGTAATTTGTAGCTTATTTAATGCTTACAGTGAGTTCTGAACAGGTGCTGAGCTCAAAGAAACAGACTTGAGAGCTGAAACTAAAAAACTGGCTAGTTCTAAGAAACAAAATTAAGCTAGAAGGCTTCCCTCCAACACAGAAAGGCTTGGGGGCTCAGAAGCCCACAAACAGTCCTGGACACAGCAAATATGTATCCAGACTAGACTACCCACAGGAAAGGCAGGAAACAAGCTTAGAAACTTTTTTTTTTAAGTGGAAAGAGAGAAGGGATGAGCAGAAACTAAGTGGAATGGCCTTCTCAAATGTTGGTCATTGGCTGACTGGGGTCCACAGATTCTTGAAGGAAGGGCATATTTAGCTTTAGTGCTGACATGCATATATATATATATATATATATATATATATATATATATATATATATATATGTTTTTCTTTCAGCTTTTCCCGGTTAGTAGTCGCCACAGCGGAACACCGGTCCGCTAATTATTGGCAGTAGATTTTTACGGTGCCGAGGTGCCAGCTCGACACCCAACCTTCAACGAAGGCATGCCCATTCACGCATGTCTTTCGAATGCTACTCGACTGCGGGGAGGACATGCAGACTCCACACAAAAGGCGCTCCAGCCGAGAATCGAACGGGAGAACCTCTTGCTGTGAGGTGACAATGCTACCGCTGCACCACCGCGGCTTCAATATATATCAAAATAACAGAATGTCAATGCATGGTGCCACACAATTCATTTGGTGGAAAACCATTTTATATAACTGGCCACTAATGATGTGTGCTTATATATGACCTTAAGTAGCCAGTGTCCTCATTTCTAGAATTAATGCTACCCTGCTCTTAGAGCAGCTCTATTGCTGCTTACAGTTACTAAAAACGTGCTGTTGATCTTATAAATAAGACACAAAGGTGAGTAAAATAAGCAATCAGGGCATACTTTGTTTGGCTCATTGATGTCTCTTGCTAAATAATCTAAAGCTATAAACTTGGCACTGATGAACTGAAAGCAAAGTACAAGACAAGGTAGTCAAAGGTGAAGAGGAGATGTAAGGAAAAAAGGATGAAAAAGAACCAAATTTGTTTTTATTGCAATCTTTGTAAACATTGTATCCTTTCAAAATAAGTTTAAATATTCTTAGGCAGGCAGGTATGTCACCACTTTTGCACAGTGAGTTAAATGCATAAAACAGTTAAGTAAGTTGGATGGGTTCCTTGACCACTTTCAGTCATTGCATATTATTATTCTGATAGAACATAGTTCCAGGTGTCCAGCTCTGCATTACATCCATTAAAAACAATACATATAAAAAGTCAAGGTGCTGACATCAGGCAGACATGAATAAAAAATGTCAGTATATTGATACGTCATGAGGTCTTTCATCTTACCTTAAGTTATGGTCATGCTTAACTAGCATTTCAATGGTGTTAAAGAGAATACATTATTTTCACTCAGATGTTTTACTTTTGTTTACGACATTCTGTCTTTTTATGCCTCTAACAGCAACATACATATTACCTCAGCTGATTGATGCAAAACAATCCATCATTTTCTCATTTTCTCAGTCTCATGAGCTATCCATAACATGTATTCAGACCGGATATGTTTAATTGCAAGCAGCTATTTACTGTGTAATCAATTTTGTTCTGCAGCTTGTTACACAGAGGGCTCGTGGGAGTATACTAACAGATAGATTGTAAACCACTGATTTTTTAGTAATGTGGTTCTCATCTATGCCTCATTTCCACCAGAGGCCGATGTCAGTTTGCAAACAACATCATGGCAAGAGAGATGAATAAACCCTTCAGGGACTGAAACGTAGTTTCATTGCGAGAGTGGGTGAGGGATGCTTAAGAGAACCATTTGCTTTCAGATAGAGTCTGGTATTTTATATTTCATTGCTTTTGAAACACTTCTACTTCCTTTCTTTTACTGATACTGAAGACATTTTTTTTAATTCTTGAAGCATTTGCCTTGGATATCAGCTTCTTTTCTTGTTGATCTAATAGCAATATGGGAAAAGCAGATTTATTTCAAGCTGTAGTATTTCACCAAGCATACCAACAAAAACACTTCATTAATGTATCAAATGGTCTTATGAATTATCTTATTTGGAATCAATATCCTTAATTTCAAGCATCTGTTTAGTGCATTATTGGACAGTTCAGTGTATTGTTCTGAACAAATGAAGCATTTAAGGGGAAAGATTTTATTTTCTGTAGCATGCAAAAATGGCTCAGTATACAGGAAAGAAAGTCATTTTTAAAAGATATCAGAAAACATGATTAACATACACCAATATATTTTGTTCATTTAATAATGAAGTTAAGCCAGAGGCATACTGTGTGTGCAAACAGTATACAGTAGAGAGTCGATTATCCGAATGTCGATTATCCGAAATGTCAATTATCGGAACGCAACCTTCCAAAGTTTTCGGGTAGGAAAAATCATGAAGTCTGAATATGTAAAGGTTATATGTGTTCGCTTGTTTGTGTTTTTTTGAGTTTGTACTACAATAATATACTGAACTGCTTCGTACTTACAGTAAATTTATTTTATTTTTCTTGTTTAATGTTCATCAAAAACATTTTTAGAAGTTTTTTTATCTGGTTCAATTATTACGTTTGATTATCCAAACAGTTTCATTATCCAAACTACCCTAGGTCCCAATTAGTTTGGATAATTGACTCTCTACTGTTCTCAGATGGCATTATTCATGTTTCAACTATCTTCATCAAAACAAAATCTCAAAGGAGTGAGCATCCCAAAAAGTTCTGGCTACCACATAAAAATCCTTGCTATTATAATCACAAAACACAAGCTTAGGTATTCAAAAAGGCTAACAGAATGCAACAGGGGACTGGATGCATTAGGCTAAAGTGCAGTTTGAGTAGCATGGCTGAAACCATCCAGTGCAATGACAATGAACAAAATGGATCTTAAAAAGAATGTCACAATTCTCATATGCAAAAATGCACTTCAACTAATATCTTGGTCTACCCAACAGGGCAAATTATCTCTGCAGTTAATGACTACTGAAACATGTTGTTAGCTATCTGTACCTATGATCTAGTGAACTGGATCAGTAATGTGTAAATGATTGTTCTTTGTAAGTCTAGCCTGCCTTCATATTCTAACAAAATATTTTGGTATGTCTCACTGCATTCCTGCCATTAAAAACTCAGAAACGCTCAAAATAAGAAACTAAATGTCAGACAGTATTACAAAAACTTAACCTTAGCGTGTTTGTCTCTTTTAATAGTAATGAGTGTTCTTCAGAAAATATACTAAATCACAAACTGCTATTTAAATAAAGTGCAAAACAAAAACATGACTAATAATATCCTGTAAACTAGCATTTAAAGTGTATCAACGAGTAATAAATAATTGCTATATTAAAACATTTAAAAACTGAAGACACATACAGTTATTAATTCCGCAGAGCTAAAGCTCATTTTAGCTTGAAGGTCACAGCTAATACTACCATAGCACTCCATACAGCTGCCATCTAATTTCTTTTCTCATTCTACCTTATGATGCTTAGCTTTCACGGATCTCACCCAGCCTCCCTCAAAATTAAACTGACTGTATTCTTCCTATTCTATCCTGTTTTGTCAAGTGCCCCCCAAAATGTTACATTTGACATATGTACTCCCCTTCCTCCCAAGACCATAGGGTACACCTCTTCATCTTCCACAAAATGCCCGATGTTCCTACACTTTCACTGTATAAAACTGAGCCATTCTGTATCCCTCACATTTCTAGTACTCAGTCAGATTGAGCTACCTGTAGATCAGTGAGCATATTGAAACTAGTTAGTCACTGTAGCTAGATAGCACGTGCATATAAGCACTGAGCATATGCAAGATCAGTGCCATTTTGTACAGTCAGCCAGAGTGAATGCAGTCATGAATGGAGATGCACATGCAAGTGTGTTTGAAGTAATGACCGAATCAGTTAGGCTATGTGCATGTTCCAGTTCCAGTTCCTGATGTGTTTTTATGTACAGTAAATATCTTGAACTCATACACTGCTTCATCATCTCTTTTGAATACATGAAACAAGTGACATGATGTCAAAATGGAATCCAAAGTTGAAGCAACACACAAGCCATGAGGCATGAAGTTAGAAATAGAGAAATATACAGGAGTGAACTCGCAAACATGTCAGCAGTTATTCAAAGGTACTTAACTCATTTAAATTATTTTTCAGTCACAGAGTGTGTGGTGAAGCATTCAAAGCATTTAAAATAATTACTGAGATAAACAAAATGTCCAAAATAGTGACATATTGACAAAAGTATTCAGGATAACTACAGAAATGTTTAAAACACTTCAGAAATTCTTTAAAATGTACAAAAAGGCTAAAACAGCTGTATTTTTTTTTTGCTATGTACTCATTTTTCACATTAGCTGAAACTTTTCAAACTATCCAAAGTGCCTGGAGTATTCTCAGTGTTTGCAGTGTTAAAGTAAAGCCATTACAGAGAGACTACTGTGCAGCTGAGCATAATTACAAGAACCTGGTCTATGCTTATATTTAAATGAATTTTGTTGTTATGGCACAGGGATTTTGCAGACCTGAACCGCTGGTGTTTGATAATAATATTGCTGAGAATTGGAGAGTGTTTGAGCAAAAATATGATATTTTCATACAGGCTGCACGTTCTGATAAAGATGCATGCACAAAATGATTCATACTTCTTAATTTAGCTGTCTCAGAATCCACTGAGAGGGAACATTCATTTGTGTATGCATCTACCATGTATGCAGGGGAGGGGGAAAACTGTCATATTGTGAAACAGGCTAAAATGCAGGAAGACCCTGAGTGCTTAAAATGTAAATTTAGAGAAATGCGTAACCTTCAAAAGAATATTACAATGGAAAGACACATATTTTACACAAGAAATCAAAATGCTGGTGAAACTATAGAGCATGTATTACTGACTTGAGAAATAAAGCTAAAACATGCAGATTTGGTGATTTACAAGATGAGTTGATAAAAGACAGACTTGTATGTGGTGTTAATAATGATGCAGTGAAAAAGATTTTGCTTTGAGATAGTGATTTAACATTAAGCAAAGCCATGGAGATTTGTCAAATATATGAATTTACAGAAAAGCACACCGATATGCTCATGAATGGAAACGTATGCTTGTAGTATCTATTAGGGTGAAAGTTAATAGTGTACAACAGAAAGATAAAATGGAAAAGAAATGTGAACTGAAAATGTTGTTTGCTACTCCAGACCTTATTGTTAGTTGTCGGAATTGTGGAAGCAGTCATGAACCTAGACGAGAGAAGTGCTTAGCTTTTGGGCAGCAATGTCACAGATGTAAAAAGTAGAATAATTTCTAAAGGCTTTGCAAGTTTAAAGTGGCATATTCTTTCATTAAAAGAGAGCATCTGAAGAAGCAAGTAGATCAGATAGAGAGCTGTGAACAAACCTTTTATGTTGATGGTGTCTCTGTGATTGAAGAAACCGTTAATACAGTAGACTATCAGTTGTCAGCTAAGAGCGAAATATTTTGTACTGTTTGGATTAATGGGAAACCTGTGGAGCTTAAAGTAGACACCAGATCCAACTGCAGTCTTATATCAGCACAAATGTTTTCCAAAGTTAGAGCTGGTGAAAAACTTGATTCAGTAAAGTGTGCAAAACTAGTTGCTTATGGTGGTGAAAAGATTCAGTCTAATGGCACAGTAACTCTCACTTGCCATTCTGCTGGGAACAGCTATGACTTGCAGTTTTATGCAGTCAAAAGACACGTGCAGTCACTGTTAGGCCTCAAAGACAGTTTGAGAATGGAACTGATTTCATTTAATAAAGAGGTCCACTATCTAAGCATGAACAACAAAGATATTTTCACACAGAATATTTTTTGTGAATATGCTGATATTTTCACAGATGAGCTTGGCAAACTTCCAGTCACATATTCCATGAAGTTAAACCATGAAGTAAGCCCAGTTGTCAGAGCAGCATGGACAATTCTGGTAGCAATGCATAGCGAAGTAAAAGCAAAACTAGACAAAATGGCAAATTTGGATGTAATTACTCTAGTAGAAGAACCAACTGAATGGGTATCTTGTATTTTCATAGCTTATATGAAAAGCTCTGATGATATTCGAATATGTATTGATCCATGAGACTTAAAGCGCCTAAACGTCCTCATCATCCAATGTGCACAGTAGAAGAAGTAGCCACTCTCATGCCAAAAGTCACAATTTTTTCAGTCTTAGATGCAAAAGGTTCATTTTGCAAATCCCTTTGGATTGCAAATCTTCATTGTTAACCACTTTCAGTACACCATTTGGAAGATACAGATTCTTGAGAATGCCATTTGGGATAAATTCTGCCAGTGAAGTATTTCAATGTGCAACAGAACATTTTTTTTCAGGTAATCCATGTGCTATCATAGTAGATGACATTATTGTAGGGGGCAATGGTGAAGAAGAACATGACAGAAATAAAGTTCTAGACATTGCACTTGAAGTCAGTCTTAGACTGAATCCTCAGAAATGTAAATTCAAGCTGAAAGAAGTTACTTAGATGTGTCAGTTGTTTAACAATTCTGGCTTACAACTATACCATCTAAGCAAGCAGCAATTCTTGAGATGCCAGTTTCAGAAAATGCAACATCTTTGCAATGTTTTCTTGGTATGGTCAACTATTTAGGAAAGTTCACCCCAGACTTGAGTGTGCTTTCGGCACCACTATGTGAATTGACACACAAAAATGTGAACTGGTCCTGGATGGAACAACACCATTGGTATTCTGAATAAGAAAATTGCCAGTCCACCCACACTGAGATATTATGATGTTCACAAGCATGTATCTCTTTAGTGTGATGTATCAAAGTATGGTCTTGGTTCAGCATGTCTTCAAGAAGGCCTATGCATCCAGGACTTTAATCCAAACAGAAATGAATTATTTACATACAGAGAAAGAGCTTTTGGCAGTAGTGTTCGCAAGTTCAAAGTTTAATGATTATATTTATGAAAGACCTATTCATATAGAAACTAATCACCAACCTCTAGTGACAGTTTTGAAAAAGCCATTACATACAGCCCCAGCACGCTTGCAATGCATGATGTTAAAATTGCAAAAGTACAATGTCAATATTGTATACACCAAAGGCTGATGAGCACCCAAACAAACAACAGAGCAATATGAAAGTGAGAAAGCAGACTTTGAAGTCATGGAAGTCATACATTTTTTGTTGTCACATCTTGATGAGCTCAGAAATCAAACAACTTCAGACCCAGTTCTCCAGAAGCTGAAAATGTTATCAGTCAAGGATGGCCCATGCGGCAAACCATTCTATCACTTGACATACATTTTCCTTACCGAGACGAGCTTATGATGGAAGATGGAATCACCATGAAAGGTCCTAAAGTGGTAATTCCTAAAACATTACAACATGAATATATCAAACTTTTGCACTGTGGTCACCTGCATACTGATTTGACCAAAAGAAGGGCAAGAAGCATAAAATTTTAGCCTTCTATGTAAAAAAATATAGAGAAGGAAACTCTAACATGTTCAGTTTGCAATAGTACTAAATCACACCAACAAAAAGAACCACTGCAGCTAAAGCAGATTCCTGAATTACCATGGTCAATGGTTGCTAGATATTTTTGAATGGAATGGTCAATGTTACTTAGTGTTAGTAGACTCTTATTTGAATTGGTTTGAAATTGACCTTCTTCTTAATTTAAGGTCCAGCACTGTTATTACAAAATTGAAGAGACAGTTTTCTGTTCATGGTAGTCCGCACAAAGTTGTATCTGACAATGGTGCACAGTTTACAAGTCAGCAGTCCAAGAATTTTGCTGAGCCTTGGGACTTAGTCCATGTTACTAGTAGTTCTGAGTAGCCACAGTCCAATGGATTAGCTGAGCATCCAGTTCAAAGTGCAAAACATTTGTTAGGGAAATCCAAGAGAGATGGTACCAATGTTTTTCTTAACTTACTCAATCTCAGAAACATTCCCCAAGATAATTTGCTTGGTTCACCTGCTCAGAGATTATTGTCCAGACAGACAAAAGCAACTTTACCGATCAGTAAGCAATTGTTATTACCAATGTGAAGAACAACAGAATGGTCAAGGCTCATCTTTTAAAAAAAGTCAGTCACAAAAGTTGTAATACAATAAGTCCAGCAAACCTCACAGACCATTAAAACAAGGAGAGACTGTAAGAATGCAAACATCTAAAGGATATGACCAAGTGGGTATCATCAAAATTCTTTGTGAAGAACTGAAATCTTACATAGTACAATGTGAAGGAATGGATTTCAGAAGGAATTGAAGACATATATTGCCAGTCTCTGAACTAGTGATGCAGCAGATTGCCTGTGCCAATGATTCTATTTCTCAGAGTGACTCTACACCTGTTCAAATTCCAGAGGACAGTGTACATTTTTCAAGTAATCCTGATGTATCCCCTGAAGTTCCAATTGAGAAAGAATCCCTAGAGACTGTACCTGTTGCTAAACCCAGTTAAAATGTTTATGTCACCAGATCAGGTAGAATTTCCAGACCCAATCCGAAATACACAGCGACTTGGACTTGAATTAATTTGTTGAAATGTTGTTGTGATATCTAGCATGTAAAATGTTTTGTTCTATTGCATGTCAAACAAAATTAAAGAGGGAGGATGTAGCTCAGTGTACATATTGCACCTAGTCAGCCACTATAGCTAGATAGCACATGCAGATAAGTACTGAGTACGTACAAGATCAGTGCCATTTTGTACAGTCAGCCAGAGTGAATGCAGTCATGAATGGAGATGCACATGCGAGTGTGTTTGAAGTAATGAGTGAATCAGTTAGCCTAAGTGCATGTTCCAGTTACATTTCCTGATGTGTTTAGGTACAATAAATTTCTTCAACCCATACACTGCTTAATCATCTCTTTTGAACACATGAGACAAGCAACACTACTCACCATACGTAGCCTCAGTATAGTTACATACCATCTGTTCAGCAGTTTCACATACTGGACATAGATGAGATTACCTCCTTGAAATATTTCTGTACATCCCCAACACATCACCTAACTTGTCATCCATCATTCAATATCTTCTTCACTTATCCATCTCCTCCTTTACCTCCCTGTTCCCCCAGTATCCCTGTGCATCTGCCCTAGTCTCCTAGCTTTCTGCCTGTAGCACTTCTCTATGTTACTGTGCAAGTCCACTATCCCTTTCATGTCTTCAAGACTCTCCAGCTTTCTCCTCATTCTCCCTTCAATCATTTTTATGGTGTAGACAGGCCCTTCCCCACATTAAGCTTGCATCCAGTTTTCCAGTACAGCAAAAAAAACTCTTTCCTATTCTAGTCCTTCTACAACTGCCCCCCATCCTTTCTACTTCCCATTTATTCAATAGCCTCTCTTATTTCCCTTTCCAAACTATTCATTCTAACAATCTGCAAGCCTCTCCTTCTCTTCTTTCCCATGTATATACTTCAGCCTCTGCTAACCCTAAAGGTCCCAGTGGATTAGCCCTTGAAGTAACCCACAGCTTTCACCAACTGCCCCTAAGTTTTCCTTCCCTCTCCTCCCATGTTACCTCTACTGTCAAGCTACAGACACATTTACCTCCATTACCCATCTACCCAAACCTAGCATTCTCCATCTTTTCCTTTTTGGAATCAGGTTTATAGCTTAACAACTAATTCCCTGAATGCCTTTTTTACAAGGGTCACACAACAGAGGAGAAAACAAAAAATTCCACTGTTGCTGAAAGTGGTTTTGGTGAGTTTTCTTCTGACTATCCGCATTTGCATAAACAACACTCAACTACTTAACATGCTTCTCATCTCTGTAGCACAAAACATTTATTTCCTTACAGTCACTGCATCCTCCAACACAGAAATGTGCAGTTTCCTTACTTTTTTTATATTCCTACTGAGGGACTCAACAGAACGCCTCTATATAAATAAAATAAGTTAAAGTGATTTGTCACATTTGTTTTAAAAAAGTGTTCTGGTTTTGTTTTGTATGTTTTGTAATAACAGTATTACTTACCATGGTGGTAATTGTTATGACTGTTTTCTTTGATATAATTATTTATTTCCTTGCTGAAACTGTCAAGACTGTTTCTGTTGGTATTTTGAAACTTTCTGTGAAACTCTGCCCCCAGGGTGATGTCATATTAGATAACAGTGCTAGAGTGGAGCAGTAAATACTGGTGTAGCATTATTTTTTCCTGGGTTTTAACAGAGACAGAATAAAAAAACAAAGTAAATGCTGTCACATTCAGTTTTTAATCACTATTGCCCTGGATGTCTTGCTGTTTTACACAAGTAGTACTTTTCAAGGAGTTACATTTGTCAATGGTGAAAAAGGTTGTATCTGTGCTGTACTGCAGTTAATCTCATGCTTGTTGTAGTTCATTTTTAAAACTGGCATGAATGGTGCGTTTTGTTTTTGTGGAAACAGTTACTCATTTATGTGTTACTTTTGGTATCTAAGCCAAGATAGTTACATCAGTTGTTCTGTGCACACCTCTCAAATGTCCACAATATTGCAAAATGTACCTGACTGTTTTTTCACTCACACATG